>NW_025960576.1:0-68220 GCF_023159225.1 Perognathus longimembris pacificus
AGTAGCTTAATAAATTAAATACTTCCTGGTATGGTTACTGTAGTGGTACCTCCCCAAAAGAATCTGGATTGTGGTGAGGGAACAGAGAAAAAAGTTCATTTAGGACCTGCACTTACGAAGGGGGTAGGCAGCTGTATATGACGGAGTAAACCTTCTGAGAATAAAAACAGCTGGAGCTTGTTAAGGTAATTACACAGGGGAAAGGATACTGTACAGGAACTCCTCAGAAGAATCTGATTTGTGGTGAGGGGAGAGAGATAAAAGCTCATTTAGGAACGACATGAACATGCTGCGTACGTAGCTGTTTATCAGTAAATATCTCCACTGAGATTAAGAAAAGCAGTAGCTTAATAAATTAAGTACTTCCTGGTATGGTTACTGTATTGGGAAACTCCCCAAAAGAATCTGGATTGTGGTGAGGGAACAGAGAAAAAAGCTCATGTAGGACCTGCTTTTTCGAAGGGGGTAGGCCGCAGTATATCAGGGAGTAAACCTTCTGAAGAATAAAAACAGCTGGAGCTTGTTAAGGGTAATTACACAGGGGAAAGGATAATGTCTGGGAACTCCTCAGAAGAATCTGATTTGTGGTGAGGGGAGAGTGAAAGAAAGCTCATTTAGGAACGACATGAACATGCTGCGTAGGGTAGCTGTTTATCAGTAAATATCTCCACTGAGATTAAGAAAAGCAGTAGCTTCATGAATTAAGTACTTCCTGGTATGGTTACTGTACTGGTAACTCCCCAAAAGAATCTGGATTGTGGTGAGGGAACAGAGAAAAAAGCTCATTTAGGACCTGCACTTACTAAGGGGGTAGGCAGCTGTATATCAGGGAGTAAACCTTCTGAGAATAAAAACAGCTGGAGCTTGTTAAGGTATTTACACAGGGGAAAGGATAATGTACTGTGAACTCCACAGATGAATCTGATTTGTGGTGAGGGGAGAGAGATAAAAGCTCATTTAGGAACGACATGAAAATGCTGGGTAGGTTGCTGTTTATCAGTAAATATCTCCACTGAGATTAAGAAAAGCAGTAGCTTAAAAAATTAAGTACTTCCTGGTATGGTTACTGCACTGTTAACTCCCCAAAAGAATCTGGATTGTGGTGAGGGATCAGAGAAAAAAGCTCATTAAGGACCTGCACTTACGAAGGGTTAGGCAGTTGTATATCAGGGAGTAAACCTTCTGAGAATAAAAACAGCTGGAGCTTGTTAAGGTAATTACACAGGGGAAAGGATAAAGTACTGGGAACTCCTCAGTAGAATCTGATTTGTGGTGAGGGGGAGAGAGATAAAAGCTCATTTAGGAACGACATGAACATGCTGCGTAGGTAGCTGTTTATCAGTAAATATCTCCACTGAGATTAAGAAAAACAGTAGCTTAATAAATTAAGTACTTCCAGGTATGGTTACTGTACTGGTAACTCCCCAAAAGAATCTGGATTGTGGTGAGGGAACAGAGAAAAAAGCTCATTTAGGACCTGCACTTACGAAGGGGGTAGGCAGCTTGTATATCAGGGACTATTCCCTTCTGAGAATAAAAACAGCGGGAGCTTGTTAAGGTAATTACACAGGGGAAAGTATAATGTACTGGGAACTCCTCAGAAGAATCTGATTTGTGGTGAGGGGAGGAGGAGATAAAAGCTCATTTAGGAACGACATGAAAATGCTGCTTAGGGAGCTGTTTATCAGTAAATATCTCCACTGAGATTAAGAAAAGCAGTGAGCTTAATAAATTAAGTACTTCCTGGTATGGTTACTGTACTGGTAACTCCCCAAAAGAATCTGGATTGTGGTGAGGGGAACAGAGAAAAAAGCTAATTTAAGACCTGCACTTACGAAGGTGGTAGGCAGCTGTATATCAGGGAGTATCCCTTCTGAGAATAAAAACAGGTGGATCTTGTTAAGTTATTTACACAGGGGAAAGGATAATGTACTGGGAAACTCCGCAGAAAAATCTGATTCGTGGTGAGGGGAGAGAGATAAAAGCTCATTTAGGAACGACATGAACATGCTGCGTAGGTAGCTATTTATCAGCAAATATCTCCACTGCGATTACGAAAAGCAGTAACTTAATAAATTAAGTTCTTCCTAGTATGGTTACTGTACTGGTAACTCCCCCAAAAGAATCTGGATTGTGGTGAGGGAACAGAGAAAAAGCTCATTTAGGACCTGCAACTTACAAAGGGGGTAGGCTGCTGTATATCAGGAGCATCCCTTCTGAGAATAAAAACAGCTGGAGCTTGTTAAGGTAATTACACAGGGGAAAGGATGATGTACTGGGAACTCCTCAGAAGTATCTGATTTGTGGTGAGGGGAGAGAGATAAAAGCTCATTTAGGATACGACATGAAAATGCTGCATAGTAGCTGTTTTATCACTAAAAATTCTCCACTGAGATTAAGAAAAGCAGTAGCTTAATAAATTAAGTACTTCCTGGTATGGTTACTGTACTGGTAACTTCCCAAAAGAATCTGGATTGTGGTGAGGGAACAGAGAAAAAAGCTCATTTAGGACCTGCATTTACGAAGGGGGTTGTCAGCTGTATATCAGGGAGTAAACCTGCTGAGAATAAAAACAGCTGGAGCTTGTTAAGGTAATTACACAGGGGAAAGGATAATGTACTGGGAACTCCTCAGAAGAATCTGAATTGTGGTGAGGGGAGAGAGACAAAAGCTCATCTAGGAACGACATAAACATGCTGCGTACGTAGCTGTTTATCAGCAAATATCTCCACTGAGATTAAGAAAAGCAGTAGCTTAATAAATTAAGTATATCCTGGTATGGATATTTTACTGGTAACTCCCCAAAAGAATCTGGATTGTGGGCTGGGGCTATAGCCTAGTGGCAAAGAGTGCCTGCCTTGGATATACGAGGCCCTAGGTTCGATTCCCCAGCACCACATATACAGAAAACGGCCAGAAGCGGCGCTGTGGCTCAAGTGGCGGAGTGCTAGCCTTGAGCGGGAAGAAGCCAGGGACAGTGCTCAGGCCCTGAGTCCAAGGCCCAGGACTGGCCAAAAAAAAAAAAAAAAAAGAATCTGGATTGTGGTGAGGGAACAGAGAAAAAAGCTCATTTAGGAATCACATGAACATGCTGCGTAGGTGGCTGTTTATCAGTAAATATCTCCACTGAGATTAAGAAAATCAGTAGCTTAATAAATTAAGTACTTCCTGGCATGGTTACTGTACTGGTAACTCCCCAAAAGAATCTGGATTGTGGTGAGGGAACAGAGAAAAAAGCTCATTTAGGACCTGCACTTACGAAGGGGGTAGGCAGCTGTATATCAGGGAGTAAACGTTCTGCGAATAAAAACAGCTGGAGCTTGTTAAGGTAATTACACAGGGGAAAGGATAATGTACTGGGAACTCCTCAGAAGAATCTGATTTGTGGTGACGGGAGAGAGATAAAAGCTCATTTAGGAACGACATGAACATGCTACGTAGGTAGCTGTTTATCAGTAAATATCTCCACTGAGATTAAGAAAAGCAGTAGCTTAATAAATTAAGTACTTCATGGTATGGTTACTGTACTGGTAACTCCCCAAAAGAATCTGGATTGTGGTGAGGGAACAGAGAAAAAAGCTAATTTAAGACCTGCACTTACGAAGGTGGTAGGCAGCTGTATATGAGGGAGTATCCCTTCTGAGAATAAAAACAGGTGGATCTTGTTAAGTTATTTACACAGGGGAAAGGATAATGTACTGGGAACTCCGCAGAAGAATCTGATTTGTGGTGAGGGGAGAGAGATAAAAGCTCATTTAGGAACGACATGAACATGCTGCGTAGGTAGCTATTTATCAGCAAATATCTCCACTGAGATTACGAAAAGCAGTAACTTAATAAATTAAGTTCTTCCTAGTATGGTTACTGTACTGGTAACTCCCCAAAAGAATCTGGATTGTGGTGAGGGAACAGAGAAAAAGCTCATTTAGGACCTGCACTTACAAAGGGGGTAGGCTGCTGTATATCAGGGAGCATCCCTTCTGAGAATAAAAACAGCTGGAGCTTGTTAAGGTAATTACACAGGGGAAAGGATAATGTACTGGGAACTCCTCAGAAGAATCTGATTTGTGGTGAGGGGAGAGAGATAAAAGCTCATTTAGGAACGACATGAAAATGCTGCATAGGTAGCTGTTTATCACTAAATATCTCCACTGAGATTAAGAAAAGCAGTAGCTTAATAAATTAAGTACTTCCTGGTATGGTTACTGTACTGGTAACTTCCCAAAAGAATCTGGATTGTGGTGAGGGAACAGAGAAAAAAGCTCATTTAGGACCTGCATTTACGAAGGGGGTTGTCAGCTGTATATCAGGGAGTAAACCTGCTGAGAATAAAAACAGCTGGAGCTTGTTAAGGTAATTACACAGGGGAAAGGATAATGTACTGGGAACTCCTCAGAAGAATCTGAATTGTGGTGAGGGGAGAGAGACAAAAGCTCATCTAGGAACGACATAAACATGCTGCGTACGTAGCTGTTTATCAGCAAATATCTCCACTGAGATTAAGAAAAGCAGTAGCTTAATAAATTAAGTATATCCTGGTATGGATATTGTACTGGTAACTCCCCAAAAGAATCTGGATTGTGGGCTGGGGCTATAGCCTAGTGGCAAAGAGTGCCTGCCTTGGATATACGAGGCCCTAGGTTCGATTCCCCAGCACCACATATACAGAAAACGGCCAGAAGCGGCGCTGTGGCTCAAGTGGCGGAGTGCTAGCCTTGAGCGGGAAGAAGCCAGGGACAGTGCTCAGGCCCTGAGTCCAAGGCCCAGGACTGGCCAAAAAAAAAAAAAAAAAAAAAAAAAGAATCTGGATTGTGGTGAGGGAACAGAGAAAAAAGCTCATTTAGGAATCACATGAACATGCTGCGTAGGTGGCTGTTTATCAGTAAATATCTCCACTGAGATTAAGAAAATCAGTAGCTTAATAAATTAAGTACTTCCTGGCATGGTTACTGTACTGGTAACTCCCCAAAAGAATCTGGATTGTGGTGAGGGAACAGAGAAAAAAGCTCATTTAGGACCTGCACTTACGAAGGGGGTAGGCAGCTGTATATCAGGGAGTAAACCTTCTGAGAATAAAAACAGCTGGAGCTTGTTAAGGTAATTACACAGGGGAAAGGATAATGTACTGGGAACTCCTCAGAAGAATCTGATTTGTGGTGACGGGAGAGAGATAAAAGCTCATTTAGGAACGACATGAACGTGCTACGTAGGTAGCTGTTTATCAGTAAATATCTCCACTGAGATTAAGAAAAGCAGTAGCTTAATAAATTAAGTGCTTCCTGGTATGGTTACTGTACTGGTAACTCCCCAAAAGAATCTGATTTGTGGTGAGGGGAGAGAGATAAAAGCTCATTTAGGAACGACATGAACATGCTGCGTAGGTAGCTGTTTATCAGTAAATATCTCCACTGAGATTAAGAAAAGCAGTAGCTTAATAAATTAATTACTTCCTGGTATGGTTACTGTATTGGTAACTCCCCAAAAGAATCTGGATTGTGGTGAGGGAACAGAGAAAAAAGCTCATTTAGGACCTGCACTTACGAAGGGGGTAGGCAGCTGTATATCAGGGAGTAAACCTTCTGAGAATAAAAACAGCTGGAGCTTGTTAAGGTAATTACACAGGGGAAAGGATAATGTACTGGGACCTCCTCACAGGAATCTGATTTGTGGTGAGGGGAGAGAGATAAAAGCTCATTTAGGAACGACATGAACATGCTGCGTAAGTAGCTGTTTATCAGTAAATATCTCCACTGAGATTAAGAAAGGAGGTGCTTAATAAATTAAGTACTTCCTGGTATGGTTACTGTACTGGTAACTCCCCAAAAGAATCTGGATTGTGGTGAGGGAACAGAGAATAAAGCTCATTTAGGACATGCACTTACGAAGGGGGTATGCAGCTGTATATCAGGGAGTAAACCTTCTGAGAATAAAAACAGCTGGAGCTTGTTAAGGTAATTGCACAGGGGAAAGCATAATGTACTGGGAACTCCTCAGAAGTATCTGATTTGTGGTGAGGGGAGAGAGATAAAAGCTCATTTAGGAACGACATGAACATGCTGCGTAGGTAGCTGTTTATCAGTAAATATCTCCACTGAGATTAAGAAAAGCAGTAGCTTAATAAATTAAGTACTTCCTGGTATGGTTACTGTTTTGGTAACTCCCCAAAAGAATCTGGATTGTGGTGAGGGAACAGAGAAAAAAGCTCATTTAGGACCTGCACTTACGAAGGTGGTAGGCAGCTGTATATCAGGGAGTAAACCTTCTGAGAATAAAAACAGCTGGAGCTTGTTAAGGTAATTACACAGGGGAAAGGATAATGTACTGGGAACTCCTCAGAAGAATCTGATTTGTGGTGAGGGGAGAGAGATAAAAGCTCATTTAAGAACGACATGAACATGCTGCGTAGGTAGCTGTTTATCAGTAAATATCTCCACTGAGATTAAGAACAGCAGTAGCTTAATAAATTAAGTAGTTCCTGGTATGGTTACTGTACTCGTAACTCCCAAAAAGAATCTGGATTGTGGTTTGGAAACAGAGAAAAAAGCTCATTTAGGACCTGCACTTACGAAGGGGGTAGGCAGCTGTATATCAGGGAGTAAACCTTCTGAGTATAAAAACAGCTGGAGCTTGTTAAGGTAATTACACAGGGGAAAGGATAATGTACTGGGAACTCCTCAGAAGAATCTGATTTGTGGTGAGGGGAGAGAGATAAAAGCTCATTTAGTAACGACATGAACATGCTGCGAACGTAGGTGTTTATCAGTAAATATCTCCACTGAGATTAAGAAAAGCAGTAACTTAATAAATTAAGTACTTCCTGGTATGGTTACTGTATTGGTAACTCCCCAAAAGAATCTGGATTGTGGTGAGGGAACAGAGAAAAAAGCTCATTTAGGACCTGCACTTACGAAGGGGGTAGGCCGCAGTATATCAGGGAGTAAACCTTCTGAGAATAAAAACAGCTGGAGCTTGTTAAGGTAATTACACAGGGGAAAGGATAATGTACTGGGAACTCCTCAGAAGAATCTGATTTGTGGTGAGGGGTGAGTGAAAGAATCTCATTTAGGAACGACATGAACATGCTGCGTAGGTAACTGTTTATCAGTAAATATCTCCACTGAGATTAAGAAAAGCAGTAGCTTAATGAATTAAGTACTTCCTGGTATGGTTACTGTACTGGTAACTCCCCAAAAGAATCTGGATTGTGTTGAGGGAACAGAGAAAAAAGCTCATTTATGACCTGCACTTACGAAGGGGGTAGGCAGCTGTATATCAGGGAGTAAACCTTCTGAGAATAAAAACAGCTGGAGCTTGTTAAGGTAATTACACAGGGGAAAGGATAATGTACTGGGAACTCCTCAGAAGAATCTGATTTGTGGTGAGGGAGGAGAGATAAATGCTCATTTAGGAATGACATGAACATGCTGCGTAGATAGCTGTTTATCAGTAAATATCTCCACTGAGATTAAGAAAAGCAGTAGCTTAATAAATTAAGTACTTCCTGGTATGGTTACTGTACTGGTAACTCCCCAAAAGAATCTGGATTGTGGTGTGGGAACAGAGAAAAAAGCTCATTTAGTACCTGCACTTACGAAGGGGGTAGGCAGCTGCATATCAGTGAGTAAACCTTCTGAGAATAAAAACAGCTGGAGCTTGTTAAGGTAATTACACAGGGGAAAGGATAATGTACTGGGAACTCCTCAGAAGAATCTGATATGTGGTGAGGGGAGAGAGATAAAAGCTCATTTAGGAACGACATGAACATGCTGCGTACATAGCTGTTTATCAGTAAATATCTCCACTGAGATTAAGAAAAGCAGTAGCTTAATAAATTAAGTACTTCCTGGTATGGTTACTGTATTGGTAACTCCCCAAAAGAATCTGTATTGTGGTGAGGGAACAGAGAAAAAAGCTCATTTAGGACCTGCACTTACGAAGGGGGTAGGCAGCTGTATATCAGGGAGTAAACCTTCTGAGAATAAAAACAGCTGGAGCTTCTTAAGGTAATTACACAGGGGAAAGGATAATGTACTGGGAACTCCTCAGAAGAATCTGATTTGTGATGAGGGGAGAGAGATAAAAGCTCATTTAGGAACGACATGAACATGCTGCGTAGGTAGCTGTTTATCAGTAAATATCTCCTCTGTGATTAAGAAAAGCAGCAGCTTAATAAATTAAGTAATTCCTGGTATGGTTACTGTACTGGCAACTCCCCAAAAGAATCTGGATTGTGGTGAGGGAACAGAGAAAAAGGCTCATTTATGACCTGCACTTACGAAGGGGGTAGGCAGCTGTATATCAGGGAGTATCGCTTCTGAGAATAAAAACAGCTGGAGCTTGTTAAGGTAATTACACAGGGGAAAGGATAATGTACTGGGAACTCCTCAGAAGAATATGATTTGTGGTGAGGGGAGAGAGATAAAAGCTCATTTAGGAACGACATGAACATACTGCGTACATAGCTGTTTATCAGTAAATATCTCCACTGAGATTAAGAAAAGCAGTAGCTTAATAAATTAAGTACTTCCTGGTATGGTTACTATACTGGTAACTCCCCAAAAGAATCTGGATTGTGGTGAGGGAACAGAGAAAAAAGCTCATTTAGGACATGCACTTACGAAGGGGGTAGGCAGCTGTATATCAGGGAGTAAACCTTCTGAGAATAAAGACAGCTGGAGCTTTCTAAGGTAATTACACAGGGGAAAGGATAATGTACTGGGAACTCCTCAGAAGAATCTGATTTGTGGTGAGGGGAGAGAGATAAAAGCTCATTTAGGAACGACATGAACATGCTGCGTAGGTAGCTGTTTATCAGTAAATATCTCCACTGAGATTAAAAAAAGCAGTAGCTTAATAAAATAAGTACTTCTTGGTATGGTTACTGTACTGGTAACTCCCCAAAAGAATCTGGATTGTGATGAGGGAACAGAGAAAAAAGCTCATTTAAGACCTGCACTTACGAAGGGGTAGGGAGCTGTATATCAGGGAGTAAACCTTCTGAGAATAAAAACAGCTGGAGCTTGTTAAGGTAATTACACAGGGGAAAGGATAATGTACTGGGAACTCCTCAGAAGAATCTGATTTGTGGTGAGGGGAGAGAGATAAAAGCTCATTTAGAACGACATGAACATGCTGCGTAGGTAGCTGTATATCAGTAAATATCTCCACTGAGATTAAGAACAGCAGTAGCTTAATAAATTAAGTAGTTCCTGGTATGGTTACTGTACTGGTAACTCCCCAACAGAATTTGGATTGTGGTGAGGAAACAGAGAAAAAAGCTCATTTAGGACCTTCACTTACGAAGGGGGTAGGCAGCTGTATATCAGGGAGTAAACCTTCTGAGTATAAAAACAGCTGGAGCTTGTTAAGGTGATTACACAGGGGAAAGGATAATGTACTGGGAACTCCTCAGAAGAATCTGATTTGTGGTGAGGGGAGAGAGATAAAAGCTCATTTAGTAACGACATGAACATGCTGCGAACGTAGGTGTTTATCAGTAAATATCTCCACTGAGATTAAGAAAAGCAGTAGCTTAATAAATTAAGTACTTCCTGGTATGGTTACTGTATTGGTAACTCCCCAAAAGAATCTGGATTGTGGTGAGGGAACAGAGAAAAAAGCTCACTTAGGACCTGCACTTACGAAGGGGGTAGGCAGCTGTATATCAGGGAGTAAACCTTCTGAGAATAAAAACAGCTGGAGCTTCTTAAGGTAATTACACAGGGGAAAGGATAATGTACTGGGAACTCCTCAGAAGAATCTGATTTGTGGTGAGGGGAGAGAGATAAAAGCTCATTTAGGAACGACATGAACATGCTGCGTACATAGCTGTTTATCAGTAAATATCTCCACTGAGATTAAGAAAAGCAGTAGCTTAATAAATTTAGTACTTCCTGGTATGGTTACTATACTGGTAACTCCCCAAAATAATCTGGATTGTGGTGAGGGAACAGAGAAAAAAGCTCATTTAGGACATGCACTTACGAAGGGGGTAGGCAGCTGTATATCAGGGAGTAAACCTTCTGAGAATAAAAACAGCTGGAGCTTGTTAAGGTAATTACACATGGGAAAGGATAATGTACTGGGAACTCCTCAGAAGAATCTGAATTGTGGTGAGGGGAGAGAGATAAAAGCTCATTTAGGAACGACATGAACATGCTGCGTAGGTAGCTGTTTATCAGTAAATATCTCCACTGAGATTAAGAAAAGCAGTAGCTTAATAAAATAAGTACTTCTTGGTATCGTTACTGTACTGTTAACTCCCCAAAAGAATCTGGATTGTGGTGAGGGAACAGAGAAAAAAGCTCATTTAGGACCTGCACTTACGAAGGGGTAGGGAGCTGTATATCAGGGAGTATCGCTTCTGAGAATAAAAACAGCTGGAGCTTGTTAAGGTAATTACACAGGGGAAAGGATAATGTACTGGGAACTCCTCAGAAGAATATGATTTGTGGTGACGGGAGAGAGATAAAAGCTCATTTAGGAACGACATGAACGTGCTACGTAGGTAGCTGTTTATCAGTAAATATCTCCACTGAGATTAAGAAAAGCAGTAGCTTAATAAATTAAGTGCTTCCTGGTATGGTTACTGTACTGGTAACTCCCCAAAAGAATCTGATTTGTGGTGAGGGGAGAGAGATAAAAGCTCATTTAGGAACGACATGAACATGCTGCGTAGGTAGCTGTTTATCAGTAAATATCTCCACTGAGATTAAGAAAAGCAGTAGCTTAATAAATTAATTACTTCCTGGTATGGTTACTGTATTGGTAACTCCCCAAAAGAATCTGGATTGTGGTGAGGGAACAGAGAAAAAAGCTCATTTAGGACCTGCACTTACGAAGGGGGTAGGCAGCTGTATATCAGGGAGTAAACCTTCTGAGAATAAAAACAGCTGGAGCTTGTTAAGGTAATTACACAGGGGAAAGGATAATGTACTGGGACCTCCTCACAGGAATCTGATTTGTGGTGAGGGGAGAGAGATAAAAGCTCATTTAGGAACGACATGAACATGCTGCGTAAGTAGCTGTTTATCAGTAAATATCTCCACTGAGATTAAGAAAGGAGGTGCTTAATAAATTAAGTACTTCCTGGTATGGTTACTGTACTGGTAACTCCCCAAAAGAATCTGGATTGTGGTGAGGGAACAGAGAATAAAGCTCATTTAGGACATGCACTTACGAAGGGGGTATGCAGCTGTATATCAGGGAGTAAACCTTCTGAGAATAAAAACAGCTGGAGCTTGTTAAGGTAATTACACAGGGGAAAGGATAATGTACTGGGAACTCCTCAGAAGTATCTGATTTGTGGTGAGGGGAGAGAGATAAAAGCTCATTTAGGAACGACATGAACATGCTGCGTAGGTAGCTGTTTATCAGTAAATATCTCCACTGAGATTAAGAAAAGCAGTAGCTTAATAAATTAAGTACTTCCTGGTATGGTTACTGTTTTGGTAACTCCCCAAAAGAATCTGGATTGTGGTGAGGGAACAGAGAAAAAAGCTCATTTAGGACCTGCACTTACGAAGGTGGTAGGCAGCTGTATATCAGGGAGTAAACCTTCTGAGAATAAAAACAGCTGGAGCTTGTTAAGGTAATTACACAGGGGAAAGGATAATGTACTGGGAACTCCTCAGAAGAATCTGATTTGTGGTGAGGGGAGAGAGATAAAAGCTCATTTAAGAACGACATGAACATGCTGCGTAGGTAGCTGTTTATCAGTAAATATCTCCACTGAGATTAAGAACAGCAGTAGCTTAATAAATTAAGTAGTTCCTGGTATGGTTACTGTACTCGTAACTCCCAAAAAGAATCTGGATTGTGGTTTGGAAACAGAGAAAAAAGCTCATTTAGGACCTGCACTTACGAAGGGGGTAGGCAGCTGTATATCAGGGAGTAAACCTTCTGAGTATAAAAACAGCTGGAGCTTGTTAAGGTAATTACACAGGGGAAAGGATAATGTACTGGGAACTCCTCAGAAGAATCTGATTTGTGGTGAGGGGAGAGAGATAAAAGCTCATTTAGTAACGACATGAACATGCTGCGAACGTAGGTGTTTATCAGTAAATATCTCCACTGAGATTAAGAAAAGCAGTAGCTTAATAAATTAAGTACTTCCTGGTATGGTTACTGTATTGGTAACTCCCCAAAAGAATCTGGATTGTGGTGAGGGAACAGAGAAAAAAGCTCATTTAGGACCTGCACTTACGAAGGGGGTAGGCCGCAGTATATCAGGGAGTAAACCTTCTGAGAATAAAAACAGCTGGAGCTTGTTAAGGTAATTACACAGGGGAAAGGATAATGTACTGGGAACTCCTCAGAAGAATCTGATTTGTGGTGAGGGGTGAGTGAAAGAATCTCATTTAGGAACGACATGAACATGCTGCGTAGGTAACTGTTTATCAGTAAATATCTCCACTGAGATTAAGAAAAGCAGTAGCTTAATGAATTAAGTACTTCCTGGTATGGTTACTGTACTGGTAACTCCCCAAAAGAATCTGGATTGTGTTGAGGGAACAGAGAAAAAAGCTCATTTATGACCTGCACTTACGAAGGGGGTAGGCAGCTGTATATCAGGGAGTAAACCTTCTGAGAATAAAAACAGCTGGAGCTTGTTAAGGTAATTACACAGGGGAAAGGATAATGTACTGGGAACTCCTCAGAAGAATCTGATTTGTGGTGAGGGAGGAGAGATAAATGCTCATTTAGGAATGACATGAACATGCTGCGTAGATAGCTGTTTATCAGTAAATATCTCCACTGAGATTAAGAAAAGCAGTAGCTTAATAAATTAAGTACTTCCTGGTATGGTTACTGTACTGGTAACTCCCCAAAAGAATCTGGATTGTGGTGTGGGAACAGAGAAAAAAGCTCATTTAGTACCTGCACTTACGAAGGGGGTAGGCAGCTGTATATCAGTGAGTAAACCTTCTGAGAATAAAAACAGCTGGAGCTTGTTAAGGTAATTACACAGGGGAAAGGATAATGTACTGGGAACTCCTCAGAAGAATCTGATATGTGGTGAGGGGAGAGAGATAAAAGCTCATTTAGGAACGACATGAACATGCTGCGTACATAGCTGTTTATCAGTAAATATCTCCACTGAGATTAAGAAAAGCAGTAGCTTAATAAATTAAGTACTTCCTGGTATGGTTACTGTATTGGTAACTCCCCAAAAGAATCTGTATTGTGGTGAGGGAACAGAGAAAAAAGCTCATTTAGGACCTGCACTTACGAAGGGGGTAGGCAGCCGTATATCAGGGAGTAAACCTTCTGAGAATAAAAACAGCTGGAGCTTCTTAAGGTAATTACACAGGGGAAAGGATAATGTACTGGGAACTCCTCAGAAGAATCTGATTTGTGATGAGGGGAGAGAGATAAAAGCTCATTTAGGAACGACATGAACATGCTGCGTAGGTAGCTGTTTATCAGTAAATATCTCCTCTGTGATTAAGAAAAGCAGCAGCTTAATAAATTAAGTAATTCCTGGTATGGTTACTGTACTGGCAACTCCCCAAAAGAATCTGGATTGTGGTGAGGGAACAGAGAAAAAGGCTCATTTATGACCTGCACTTACGAAGGGGGTAGGCAGCTGTATATCAGGGAGTATCGCTTCTGAGAATAAAAACAGCTGGAGCTTGTTAAGGTAATTACACAGGGGAAAGGATAATGTACTGGGAACTCCTCAGAAGAATATGATTTGTGGTGAGGGGAGAGAGATAAAAGCTCATTTAGGAACGACATGAACATACTGCGTACATAGCTGTTTATCAGTAAATATCTCCACTGAGATTAAGAAAAGCAGTAGCTTAATAAATTAAGTACTTCCTGGTATGGTTACTATACTGGTAACTCCCCAAAAGAATCTGGATTGTGGTGAGGGAACAGAGAAAAAAGCTCATTTAGGACATGCACTTACGAAGGGGGTAGGCAGCTGTATATCAGGGAGTAAACCTTCTGAGAATAAAAACAGCTGGAGCTTTCTAAGGTAATTACACAGGGGAAAGGATAATGTACTGGGAACTCCTCAGAAGAATCTGATTTGTGGTGAGGGGAGAGAGATAAAAGCTCATTTAGGAACGACATGAACATGCTGCGTAGGTAGCTGTTTATCAGTAAATATCTCCACTGAGATTAAAAAAAGCAGTAGCTTAATAAAATAAGTACTTCTTGGTATGGTTACTGTACTGGTAACTCCCCAAAAGAATCTGGATTGTGATGAGGGAACAGAGAAAAAAGCTCATTTAAGACCTGCACTTACGAAGGGGTAGGGAGCTGTATATCAGGGAGTAAACCTTCTGAGAATAAAAACAGCTGGAGCTTGTTAAGGTAATTACACAGGGGAAAGGATAATGTACTGGGAACTCCTCAGAAGAATCTGATTTGTGGTGAGGGGAGAGAGATAAAAGCTCATTTAGAACGACATGAACATGCTGCGTAGGTAGCTGTATATCAGTAAATATCTCCACTGAGATTAAGAACAGCAGTAGCTTAATAAATTAAGTAGTTCCTGGTATGGTTACTGTACTGGTAACTCCCCAACAGAATTTGGATTGTGGTGAGGAAACAGAGAAAAAAGCTCATTTAGGACCTTCACTTACGAAGGGGGTAGGCAGCTGTATATCAGGGAGTAAACCTTCTGAGTATAAAAACAGCTGGAGCTTGTTAAGGTGATTACACAGGGGAAAGGATAATGTACTGGGAACTCCTCAGAAGAATCTGATTTGTGGTGAGGGGAGAGAGATAAAAGCTCATTTAGTAACGACATGAACATGCTGCGAACGTAGGTGTTTATCAGTAAATATCTCCACTGAGATTAAGAAAAGCAGTAGCTTAATAAATTAAGTACTTCCTGGTATGGTTACTGTATTGGTAACTCCCCAAAAGAATCTGGATTGTGGTGAGGGAACAGAGAAAAAAGCTCACTTAGGACCTGCACTTACGAAGGGGTTAGGCAGCTGTATATCAGGGAGTAAACCTTCTGAGAATAAAAACAGCTGGAGCTTCTTAAGGTAATTACACAGGGGAAAGGATAATGTACTGGGAACTCCTCAGAAGAATCTGATTTGTGGTGAGGGGAGAGAGATAAAAGCTCATGTAGGAACGACATGAACATGCTGCGTACATAGCTGTTTATCAGTAAATATCTCCACTGAGATTAAGAAAAGCAGTAGCTTAATAAATTTAGTACTTCCTGGTATGGTTACTATACTGGTAACTCCCCAAAATAATCTGGATTGTGGTGAGGGAACAGAGAAAAAAGCTCATTTAGGACATGCACTTACGAAGGGGGTAGGCAGCTGTATATCAGGGAGTAAACCTTCTGAGAATAAAAACAGCTGGAGCTTGTGAAGGTAATTACACATGGGAAAGGATAATGTACTGGGAACTCCTCAGAAGAATCTGAATTGTGGTGAGGGGAGAGAGATAAAAGCTCATTTAGGAACGACATGAACATGCTGCGTAGGTAGCTGTTTATCAGTAAATATCTCCACTGAGATTAAGAAAAGCAGTAGCTTAATAAAATAAGTACTTCTTGGTATCGTTACTGTACTGTTAACTCCCCAAAAGAATCTGGATTGTGGTGAGGGAACAGAGAAAAAAGCTCATTTAGGACCTGCACTTACGAAGGGGTAGGGAGCTGTATATCAGGGAGTATCGCTTCTGAGAATAAAAACAGCTGGAGCTTGTTAAGGTAATTACACAGGGGAAAGGATAATGTACTGGGAACTCCTCAGAAGAATATGATTTGTGGTGAGGGGAGAGAGATAAAAGCTCATTTAGGAACGACATGAACATGCTGCGTACATAGCTGTTTATCAGTAAATATCTCCACTGAGATTAAGAAAAGCAGTAGCTTAATAAATTTAGTACTTCCTGGTATGGTTACTGTACTGGTAACTCCCCAAAAGAATCTGGATTGTGGTGAGGGAACAGAGAAAAAAGCTCATTTAGAACATGCACTTACGAAGGGGGTAGGCAGCTGTATATCAGGGAGTAAACCTTCTGAGAATAAAAACAGCTGGAGCTTGTTAAGGTAATTACACAGGGGAAAGGATAATGTACTGGGAACTCCTCAGAAGAATCTGGTTTGTGGTGAGGGGTGAGTGAAAGAATCTCATTTAGGAACGACATGAACATGCTGCGTAGATAGCTGTTTATCAGTAAATATCTCCACTGAGATTAAGAAAAGCAGTAGCTTAATAAATTAAGTACTTCCTGGTATGGTTACTGTACTGGTATCTCCCCAAAAGAATCTGGATTGTGGTGAGGGAACAGAGAAAAAAGCTCATTTAGTACCTGCACTTACGAAGGGGGTAGGCAGCTGTATATCAGGGAGTAAACCTTCTGAGAATAAAAACAGCTGGAGCTTGTTAAGGTAATTACACAGGGGAAAGGATAATGTACTGGGAACTCCTCAGAAGAATCTGATATGTGGTGAGGGGAGAGAGATAAAAGCTCATTTAGGAACGACATGAACATGCTGCGTACATAGCTGTTTATCAGTAAATATCTCCACTGAGATTAAGAAAAGCAGTAGCTTAATAAATTAAGTACTTCCTGGTATGGTTACTGTATTGGTAACTCCCCAAAAGAATCTGGATTGTGGTGAGGGAACAGAGAAAAAAGCTCATTTAGGACCTGCACTTACGAAGGGGGTAGGCAGCTGTATATCAGGGGTAAACCTTCTGAGAATAAAAACAGCTGGAGCTTCTTAAGGTAATTACACAGGGGAAAGGATAATGTACTGGGAACTCCTCAGAAGAATCTGATTTGTGATGAGGGGAGAGAGATAAAAGCTCATTTAGGAACGACATGAACATGCTGCGTAGGTAGCTGTTTATCAGTAAATATCTCCCCTGAGATTAAGAAAAGCAGCAGCTTAATAAATTAAGTAATTCCTGGTATGGTTACTGTACTGGTAACTCCCCAAAAGAATCTGGATTGTGGTGAGGGAACAGAGAAAAAGGCTCATTTATGACCTGCACTTACGAAGGGGGTAGGCAGCTGTATATCAGGGAGTATCGCTTCTGAGAATAAAAACAGCTGGAGCTTGTTAAGGTAATTACACAGGGGAAAGGATAATGTACTGGGAACTCCTCAGAAGAATATGATTTGTGGTGAGGGGAGAGAGATAAAAGCTCATTTAGGAACGACATGAACATGCTGCGTACATAGCTGTTTATCAGTAAATATCTCCACTGAGATTAAGAAAAGCAGTAGCTTAATAAATTAAGTACTCCTGGTATGGTTACTATACTGGTAACTCCCCAAAAGAATCTGGATTGTGGTGAGGGAACAGAGAAAAAAGCTCATTTAGGACATGCACTTACGAAGGGGGTAGGCAGCTGTATATCAGGGAGTAAACCTTCTGAGAATAAAAACAGCTGGAGCTTTCTAAGGTAATTACACAGGGGAAAGGATAATGTACTGGGAACTCCTCAGAAGAATCTGATTTGTGGTGAGGGGAGAGAGATAAAAGCTCATTTAGGAACGACATGAACATGCTGCGTAGGTAGCTGTTTATCAGTAAATATCTCCACTGAGATTAAAAAAAGTAGTAGCTTAATAAAATAAGTACTTCTTGGTATGTTTACTGTACTGGTAACTCCCCAAAAGAATCTGGATTGTGATGAGGGAACAGAGAAAAAAGCTCATTTAGGACCTGCACTTACGAAGGGGTAGGAAGCTGTATATCAGGGAGTAAACCTTCTGAGAATAAAAACAGCTGGAGCTTGTTAAGGTAATTACACAGGGGAAAGGATAATGTACTGGGAACTCCTCAGAAGAATCTGATTTGTGGTGAGGGGAGAGAGATAAAAGCTCATTTAGAACGACATGAACATGCTGCGTAGGTAGCTGTATATCAGTAAATATCTCCACTGAGATTAAGAACAGCAGTAGCTTAATAAATTAAGTAGTTCCTGGTATGGTTACTGTACTGGTAACTCCCCAACAGAATCTGGATTGTGGTGAGGAAACAGAGAAAAAAGCTCATTTAGGACCTTCACTTACGAAGGGGGTAGGCAGCTGTATATCAGGGAGTAAACCTTCTGAGTATAAAAACAGCTGGAGCTTGTTAAGGTGATTACACAGGGGAAAGGATAATGTACTGGGAACTCCTCAGAAGAATCTGATTTGTGGTGAGGGGAGAGAGATAAAAGCTCATTTAGTAACGACATGAACATGCTGCGAACGTAGGTGTTTATCAGTAAATATCTCCACTGAGATTAAGGAAAGCAGTAGCTTAATGAATTAAGTACTTCCTGGTATGGTTACTGTACTGGTAACTCCCCAAAAGAATCTGGATTGTGGTGAAGGAACAGAGAAAAAAGCTCATTTAGGACCTGCACTTATGAAGGGGGTAGGCCGCAGTATATCAGGGAGTAAACCTTCTGAGAATAAAAACAGCTGGAGCTTGTTAAGGTAATTACACAGGGGAAAGGATAATGTACTGGGAACTCCTCAGAAGAATCTGATTTGTGGTGAGGGGAGAGTGAAAGATTCTCATTTAGGAACGACATGAACATGCTGCGTAGGTAACTGTTTATCAGTAAATATCTCCACTGAGATTAAGCAAAGCAGTAGCTTAATGAATTAAGTACTTCCTGGTATGGTTACTGTACTGGTACTCCCCAAAAGAATCTGGATTGTGTTGAGGGAACAGAGAAAAAAGCTCATTTAGGACCTGCACTTACGAAGGGGGTAGGCAGCTGTATATCAGGGAGTAATCCTTCTGAGAATAAAAACAGCTGGAGCTTGTTAAGGTAATTACACAGGGGAAAGGATAATGTACTGGGAACTCCTCAGAAGAATCTGATTTGTGGTGAGGGGAGAGAGATAAATGCTCATTTAGGAATGACATGAACATGCTGCGTAGATAGCTGTTTATCAGTAAATATCTCCACTGAGATTAAGAAAAGCAGTAGCTAATAAATTAAGTAGTTCCTGGTATGGTTACGGTACTGGTAACTCCCCAAAAGAATCTGATTGTGGTGAGGGAACAGAGAAAAAAGCTCATTTAAGTACCTGCACTTACGAAGGGGGTAGGCAGCTGTATATCAGGGAGTAAACATTCTGTGAATAAAAACAGCTGGAGCTTGTTAAGGTAATTACACAGGGGAAAGGATAATGTACTGGGAACTCCTCAGAAGAATCTGATATGTGGTGAGGGGAGAGAGATAAAAGCTCATTTAGGAACGACATGAACATGCTGCGTACATAGCTGTTTATCAGTAAATATCTCCACTGAGATTAAGAAAAGCAGTAGCTTAATAAATTAAGTACTTCCTGGTATGATTACTGTACTGTTAACTCCCCAAAAGAATCTGGATTGTGGTGTGGGAACAGAGAAAAAAGCTCATTTAGGACCTGCACTTACGAAGGGGGTAGGCAGCTGTATATCAGGGAGTAAACCTTCTGAAATAAAAACAGCTGGAGCTTGCTAAGGTAATTACAGAGGGGAAAGGATAATGTACTGGGAACTCCTCAGAAGAATCTGATTTGTGGTGAGGGGAGAGAGATAAAAGCTCATTTAGAACGACATGAACATGCTGCGTAGGTAGCTGTTTATCAGTAAATATCTCCACTGAGATTAAGAAAAGCAGTAGCTTAATAAAATAAGTACTTCCTGGTATGTTTACTGTACTGGTAACTCCCCAAAAGAAATCTGGATTGTGGTGAGGGAACAGAGAAAAAAGCTCATTTAGGACCTGCACTTACGAAGGGGGTAGGCAGTTGTATATCAGGGGTAAACCTTCTGAGAATAAAAACAGCTGGAGCTTGTTAAGGTAATTACACAGGGGAAAGTATAATGTACTGGGAACTCCTCAGAAGAATCTGATTTGTGGTGAGGGGAGAGAGATAAAAGCTCATTTAGGAACGACATGAACATGCTGCGTAGGTAGCTGTTTATCAGTAAATATCTCCACTGAGATTAAGAAAAGCAGTAGCTTAATAAATTTAGTACTTCCTGGTATGGTTACTGTACTGGTAACTCCCCAAAAGAATCTGGATTGTGGTGAGGGAACAGAGAAAAAAGCTCACTTAGGACCTGCACTTAAGAAGGGGGTAGGCAGCTGTATATCAGGGAGTAAACCTGCTGAGAATAAAAACAGCTGGAGCTTCTTAAGGTAATTACACAGGGGAAAGGATAATGTACTGGGAACTCCTCAGAAGAATCTGATTTGTGGTGAGGGGAGAGAGATAAAAGCTCATTTAGGAACGACATGAACATGCTGCGTACATAGCTGTTTATCAGTAAATATCTCCACTGAGATTAAGAAAAGCAGTAGCTTAATAAATTTAGTACTTCCTGGTATGGTTACTATACTGGTAACTCCCCAAAAGAATCTGGATTGTGGTGAGGGAACAGAGAAAAAAGCTCATTTAGGACATGCACTTACGAAGGGGGTAGGCAGCTGTATATCAGGGATTAAACCTTCTGAGAATAAAAACAGCTGGAGCTTGTTAAGGTAATTACACATGGGAAAGGATAATGTACTGGGAACTCCTCAGAAGAATCTGAATTGTGGTGAGGGGAGAGAGATAAAAGCTCATTTAGGAACGACATGAACATGCTGCGTAGGTAGCTGTTTATCAGTAAATATCTCCACTGAGATTAAGAAAAGCAGTAGCTTAATAAAATAAGTACTTCTTGGTATCGTTACTGTACTGTTAACTCCCCAAAAGAATCTGGATTGTGGTGAGGGAACAGAGAAAAAAGCTCATTTAGGACCTGCACTTACGAAGGGGTAGGGAGCTGTATATCAGGGAGTAAACCTTCTGAGAATAAAAACAGCTGGAGCTTGTTAAGGTAATTACACAGGGGAAAGGATAATGTACTGGGAACTCCTCAGAAGAATCTGATTTGTGGTGAGGGGAGAGAGATAAAAGCTCATTTAGGAACGACATGAACATGCTGCGTAGGTAGCTGTTTATCAGTAAATATCTCCACTGAGATTAAGAAAAGCAGTAGCTTAATAAATTAAGTAGTTCTGGTATGGTTACTGTACTGGTAACTCCCCAAAAGAATCTGGATTGTGGTGAGGGAACAGAGAAAAAAGCTCATTTAAGACCTGAGATTAAGAAAAGCAGTAGCTTAATAAGTTAAGTACTTCCTGGTATGGTTACTGTACTGGTAACTCCCCAAAAGAATCTGGATTGTGGTGAGGGATCAGAGAAAAAAGCTCATTTAGGTCGTGCACTTACGAAGGGGGTAGTCAGCTGTATATCAGGGAGTAAACCTTCTGAGAATAAAAACTGCTGGAGCTTGTTAAGGTAATTACACAGGGGAAACGATGAAGTACTGGGAACTCCTCAAAAGAATCTGGATTGTGGTGAGGGAGAGAGATAAAAGCTCATTTAGGAACGACATGAACAAGCTGCATAGGTAGCTGTTATCAGTAAATATCTCCACTGAGATTAAGAAAAGCAGTAGCTTAATAAATTAAGTACTTCCTGGTATGGTTACTGTACTGGTAACTCCCGAAAAGAATCTGGATTGTGGTGAGGGAACAGAGAAAAAAGCTCATTTAGGACCTGCACTTACGAAGGGGGTAGGCAGCTGTATATCAGGGAGTAAACCTTCTGAGAATAAAAACAGCTGGAGCTTGTTAAGGTAATTACACAGGGGAAAGGATAATGTACTGGGAACTCCTCAGAAGAATCAGATTTGTGGTGAGGGGAGAGAGATAAAAGCTCATTTAGGAACCAAATGAACATGCTGCGTAGGTAGCTGTTTATCAGTAAATATCTCCACTGAGATTAAGAAACGCAGTAGCTTAATAAATTAAGTACTTCCTGGTATGGATACTGTACTGGTAACTCCCCAAAAGAATCTGGATTGTGGTGAGGGAACAGAGAAAAAGCTCATTTAGGACCTGCACACGAAGGGGGTAGGTAGCTGTATATCAGTAAATATTCTGAGATTAAAAACAGCTGGAGCTTAAATTAAGTAATTACCTGGTATGGATACTGTACTGGAACTCCTCAAAGAATCTGATTTGTGGTGAGAGGAGAGAGAAAAAGCTCATTTAGGACCTGCACTTACGAAGGGGGTAGGCAGCTGTATATCAGGGAGTAAATCTCCTTCTGAGATTAAAAAACAGCTGGAGCTTGTTAAGGTAATTACACAGGGGAAATGGATAATGTACTGGGAACTCCTCAGAAGAATCTGATTGTGGTGAGGGAGAGAAAAAAGCTCATTTAGACGACATGAAGTGGGTAGGTAGCTGTTATCAGTAAAATCTCCACTGAGATTAAAAACAGCTAGCTTTAAAGTAATTCCTGGTATGTTACTGTACTGGTAACTCCCCAAAAGAATCTGGATTGTGGTGAGGGAACAGAGAAAAAAGCTCATTTAGGACGACATGAACATGGGTAGGTAGCTGTTATCAGTAAATATCTCCTTCTGAGATAAAAAACAGCTGGAGCTTAATTATTAAGGTAATTACACAGGGGAAAGGATAATGTACTGGGAACTCCTCAGAAGAATCTGATTTGTGGTGAGGGAACAGAGAAAAAAGCTCATTTAAGATCTCCACTGAGATTAAGAAAAGCAGTAGCTTAATAATTAAGTACTTCCTGGTATGGTTACTGTACTGGTAACTCCCCAAAAGAATCTGGATTGTGGTGAGGGAACAGAGAAAAAAGCTCATTTAGGACCTGCACTTACGAAGGGGGTAGGCAGCTGTATATCAGGGAGTAAACCTTCTGAGAATAAAAACAGCTGGAGCTTGTTAAGGTAATTACACAGGGGAAAGGATAATGTACTGGGAACTCCTCAGAAGAATCTGATTTGTGATGAGGGGAGAGAGATAAAAGCTCATTTAGGAACGACATGAACATGCTGCGTAGGTAGCTGTTTATCAGTAAATATCTCCACTGAGATTAAGAAAAGCAGTAGCTTAATAAATTAAGTACTTCCTGGTATGGATACTGTACTGGTAACTCCCCAAAAGAATCTGGATTGTGGTGAGGGAACAGAGAAAAAAGCTCATTTAGGACCGCATGAACGGGTAGGCAGCTGTTATCAGTAAATATCTCCTTCTGAGATAAAAAACAGCTGGAGCTTGTTAAGTATTACACAGGGGAAAGGATACTGTACTGGGTAACTCCCTCAGAAGAATCTGATTTTGGTGAGGGAACAGAGAAAAAAGCTCATTTAGGAACGACATGAATGGGTAGGCAGCTGTTTATCAGTAAATATCTCTGAGATTAAGAAAAGCAGCTAGCTTGTTAAGTAATTACACTGGTATGGATACTGTACTGGTAACTCCCCAAAGAATCTGGATTTGTGGTGAGGGAACAGAGAAAAAAGCTCATTTAGGAACGACATGAACATGCTGCGTAGGTAGCTGTTTATCAGTAAATATCTCCACTGAGATTAAGAAAACCAGTAGCTTAATAAATTAAGTAGGGTATGGTTACTGTACTGGTAACTCCCCAAAAGAATCTGGATTGTGGTGAGGGAAGAGAGAAAAAGCTCATTTAGGACGTGCGCTTACGAAGGGGGTAGGCAGCTGTATATCAGGGAGTAAACCTTCTGAGAATAAAAACAGCTAGCTTGTTAAAGTAATTACACAGGGGAAAGGATAATGTACTGGGAACTCCTCAAAGAATCTGATTTGTGGTGAGGGGAGAGAGATAAAAGCTCATTTAGGAACGACATGAACATGCTGCGTAGGTAGCTGTTTATCAGTAAATATCTCCACTGAGATTAAGAAAAGCAGTAGCTTAATTATTAAGTACTTCCTGGTATGGTTACTATACTGGTAACTCCCCAAAAGAATCTGGATTGTGGTGAGGGAACAGAGAAAAAAGCTCATTTAAGACCTGAGATTAAGAAAAGCAGTAGCTTAATAAGTTAAGTACTTCCTGGTATGGTTACTGTACTGGTAACTCCCCAAAAGAATCTGGATTGTGGTGAGGGACAGAGAAAAAAGCTCATTTAGGTCGTGCACTTACGAAGGGGGTAGGTCAGCTGTATATCAGGGAGTAAACCTTCTGAGAATAAAAACTGCTGGAGCTTGTTAAGGTAATTACACTGGGGAAACGATAAGTACTGGGAACTCCTCAGAAGAATCTGATTGTGGTGAGGGGAGAGAGATAAAAGCTCATTTAGGAACGACATGAACAAGCTGCATAGGTAGCTGTTTATCAGTAAATATCTCCACTGAGATTAAGAAAAGCAGTAGCTTAATAAATTAAGTACTTCCTGGTATGGTTACTGTACTGGTAACTCCCAAAAGAATCTGGATTGTGGTGAGGGAACAGAGAAAAAAGCTCATTTAGGACCTGCACTTACGAAGGGGGTAGGCAGCTGTATATCAGGGAGTAAACCTTCTGAGAATAAAAACAGCTGGAGCTTGTTAAGGTAATTACACAGGGGAAAGGATAATGTACTGGGAACTCCTCAGAAGAATCAGATTTGTGGTGAGGGGAGAGAGATAAAAGCTCATTTAGGAACGAATGAACATGCTGCGTAGGTAGCTGTTTATCAGTAAATATCTCCACTGAGATTAAGAAAGCAGTAGCTTAATAAATTAAGTACTTCCTGGTATGGTTACTGTACTGGTAACTCCCCAAAAGAATCTGGATTGTGGTGAGGGAACAGAGAAAAAGCTCATTTAGGACCTGCACTTACGAAGGGGGTAGGCAGCTGTATATCAGGGAGTAAGCCTTCTGAGAATAAAAACAGCTGGAGCTTGTTAAGGTAATTACACAGGGGAAAGGATAATGTACTGGGAACTCCTCAGAAGAATCTGATTTGTGGTGAGGGGAGAGTGATAAAAGCTCATTTAGGAACGACATGAACATGCTGCGTAGGTAGCTGTTTATCAGTAAATATCTCCACTGAGATTAAGAAAACAGTAGCTTAATAAATTAAGTACTTCTGGTATGGTTACTGTACTGGTAACTCCCCAAAGAATCTGGATTGTGGTGAGGTAACAGAGAAAAAAGCTCATTTAGGACCTGCACTTACGAAGGGGGTAGGCAGCTGTATATCAGGGAGTA
This sequence comes from Perognathus longimembris pacificus, assembly GCF_023159225.1. Taxonomy (NCBI): domain Eukaryota; kingdom Metazoa; phylum Chordata; class Mammalia; order Rodentia; family Heteromyidae; genus Perognathus; species Perognathus longimembris. The sequence goes on from NW_025960576.1 coordinate 25,015, forward strand.
AACCTTCTGAGAATAAAAAGCAGCTGGAGCTTGTTAAGTAATTACACAGGGGAAAGGATAATGTACTGGGAACTCCTAGAAGAATCTGATTTGTGGTGAGGGGAGAGAGATAAAAGCTCATTTAGGAACGACATGAACATGCTGCGTAGGTAGCTGTTTATCAGTAAATATCTCCACTGAGATTAAGAAAAGCAGTAGCTTAATAAATTAAGTACTTCCTGGTATGGTTACTATACTGGTAACTCCCCAAAAGAATCTGGATTTGTGGTGAGGGAACAGAGAAAAAAGCTCATTTAAGACCTGAGATTAAGAAAAGCAGTAGCTTAATAAGTTAAGTACTTCCTGGTATGGTTACTGTACTGGTAACTCCCCAAAAGAATCTGGATTGTGGTGAGGGAACAGAGAAAAAAGCTCATTTAGGACCTGCACTTACGAAGGGGTAGGCAGCTGTATATCAGGGAGTAAACCTTCTGAGAATAAAAACAGCTGGAGCTTGTTAAGGTAATTACACAGGGGAAAGGATAATGTACTGGGAACTCCTCAGAAGAATCTGATTTGTGTGAGGGAGAGAGATAAAAGCTCATTTAGGAACGACATGAACATGCTGCGTAGGTAGCTGTTTATCAGTAAATATCTCCACTGAGATTAAGAAAAGCAGCAGCTTAATAAATTAAGTACTTCCTGGTATGGATACTGTACTGGTAACTCCCCAAAAGAATCTGGATTGTGGTGAGGGAACAGAGAAAAAAGCTCATTTAGGAACGACATGAACGTGCTGCATAGGTAGCTGTTTATCAGTAAATATCTCCACTGAGATTAAGAAAAGCAGCAGCTCAATAAATTAAGTACTTCCTGGTATGGATACTGTACTGGTAACTCCCCAAAGAATCGGATTTGTGGTGAGGGAACAGAGAAAAAAGCTCATTTAGGACATGCACTTACGAAGGGGGTAGGCAGCTGTATATCAGGGAGTAAACCTTCTGAGAATAAAAACAGCTGGAGCTTCTTAAGGTAATTACACAGGGGAAAGGATAATGTACTGGGAACTCCTCAGAAGAATCTGATTTGTGGTGAGGGGAGAGAGATAAAAGCTCATTTAGGAACGACATGAACATGCTGCGTAGGTAGCTGTTTATCAGTAAATATCTCCACTGAGATTAAGAAAAGCAGTAGCTTAATAAATTAAGTAGTTCTTGGTATGGTTACTGTACTGGTAACTCCCCTAAAGAATCTGGATTGTGGTGAGGGAACAGAGAAAAAAGCTCATTTAGGACGTGCGCTTACGAAGGGGTAGGCAGCTGTATATCAGGGAGTAAACCTTCTGAGAATAAAAACAGCTGGAGCTTGTTAAGTAATTACACAGGGGAAAGGATAATGTACTGGGAACTCCTCAAAGAATCTGATTGTGGTGAGGGGAGAGAGAAAAAGCTCATTTAGGAACGACATGAACAAGCTTAGGTAGCTGTTTATCAGTAAATATCTCCACTGAGATTAAGAAAAGCAGTAGCTTAATAAATTAAGTACTTCCTGGTATGGATACTGTACTGGTAACTCCCAAAGAATCTGGATTGTGGTGAGGGAACAGAGAAAAAAGCTCATTTAGGACCTGCACTTATGAAGGGGGTAGGCAGCTGTATATCAGGGAGTAAACCTTCTGAGAATAAAAACAGCTGGAGCTTGTTAAGTAATTACACAGGGGAAAGGATAATGTACTGGAACTCCTCAGAAGAATCTGATTTGTGGTGAGGGGAGAGAGATAAAAGCTCATTTAGGAACGACATGAACATGCTGCGTAGGTAGCTGTTTATCAGTAAATATCTCCACTGAGATTAAGAAAAGCAGTAGCTTAATAATTAAGTACTTCCTGGTATGGTTACTGTACTGGTAACTCCCCAAAAGAATCTGGATTGTGGTGAGGGAACAGAGAAAAAAGCTCATTTAAGACCTGAGATTAAGAAAAGCAGTAGCTTAATAAGTTAAGTACTTCCTGGTATGGTTACTGTACTGGTAACTCCCCAAAAGAATCTGGATTGTGGTGAGGGACAGAGAAAAAAGCTCATTTAGGACCTGACTTACGAAAGGGGGTAGGTAGCTGTATATCAGTAAATTCTGAGATAAAAACAGCTAGCTTCTTAAGGTAATTACACAGGGGTTACGATGTACTGGTAACTCCCCAAAAGAATCTGGATTGTGGTGAGGGAACAGAGAAAAAAGCTCATTTAGGAACGACATGAACAGCTACATAGGTAGCTGTTTATCAGTAAATATCTCCACTGAGATTAAGAAAAGCAGTAGCTAATAAATTAAGGTACTTCCTGGTATGGATACTGTACTGGTAACTCCCAAAGAATCTGATTGTGGTGAGGGAACAGAGAAAAAAGCTCATTTAGGACCTGCACTTACGAAGGGGGTAGGCAGCTGTATATCAGGGAGTAAACCTTCTGAGAATAAAAACAGCTGGAGCTTGTTAAGGTAATTACACAGGGGAAAGGATAATGTACTGGGAACTCCTCAGAAGAATCTGATTTGTGGTGAGGGAGAGAGATAAAAGCTCATTTAGGAACGACATGAACATGCTGCGTAGGTAGCTGTTTATCAGTAAATATCTCCACTGAGATTAAGAAAACAGTAGCTTAATAAATTAAGTACTTCTGGTATGGTTACTGTACTGGTAACTCCCCAAAAGAATCTGGATTGTGGTGAGGGAACAGAGAAAAAAGCTCATTTAGGACCTGCACTTACGAAGGGGGTAGGCAGCTGTATATCAGGGAGTAAACCTTCTGAGAATAAAAACAGCTGGAGCTTGTTAAAGTAATTACACAGGGGAAAGGATAATGTACTGGAACTCCAAGAAGAATCTGATTTGTGGTGAGGGGAGAGAGATAAAAGCTCATTTAGGAACTGACATGAACATGCTGCGTAGGTAGCTGTATATCAGTAATATCTCCACTGAGATTAAGAAAACAGTAGCTTAATTATTAAGTACTTCCTGGTATGGTTACTAATGTACTGGTAACTCCCCAGAAGAATCTGGATTTGTGGTGAGAGAGATAAAACAGAGAAAAAAGCTCATTTATCAGATCTCCACTGAGATTAAGAAAAGCAGTAGCTTAATAAGTTAAGTACTTCCTGGTATGGTTACTGTACTGGTAACTCCCCAAAAGAATCTGGATTGTGGTGAGGGAACAGAGAAAAAAGCTCATTTAGGACCTGCACTTACGAAGGGGGTAGGCAGCTGTATATCAGGGAGTAAACCTTCTGAGAATAAAAACAGCTGGACTTGTTAAGGTAATTACACAGGGGAAAGGATAATGTACTGGGAACTCCTCAGAAGAATCTGATTTGTGGTGAGGGAGAGAGATAAAAGCTCATTTAGGAACGACATGAACATGCTGCGTAGGTAGCTGTTTATCAGTAAATATCTCCACTGAGATTAAGAAAAGCAGTAGCTTAATAAATTAAGTACTTCCTGGTATGGTTACTGTACTGGTAACTCCCCAAAAGAATCTGGATTGTGGTGAGGGAACAGAGAAAAAAGCTCATTTAGGACGACATGAACATGCTGCGTAGGTAGCAGTTTATCAGTAAATATCTCCACTGAGATTAAGAAAAGCAGTAGCTTAATAAATTAAGTACTTCCTGGTATGGATACTGTACTGGTAACTCCCCAAAAGAATCTGGATTGTGGTGAGGGAACAGAGAAAAAAGCTCATTTAGGAACGACATGAATGCTGGTAGGTAGCTGTTTATCAGTAAATATCTCCACTGAGATTAAGAAAAGCAGTAGCTTTAAATTAAGTACTTCCTGGTATGGTTACTGTACTGGTAACTCCCCAAAAGAATCTGGATTGTGGTGAGGGAACAGAGAAAAAAGCTCATTTAGGACCTGCACTTACGAAGGGGGTAGGCAGCTGTATATCAGTAAACCTTCTGAGAATAAAAACAGCTAGCTTGTTAAGGTAATTACACAGGGGAAAGGATATGTACTGGGAACTCCTCAGAAGAATCTGATTTGTGGTGAGGGAGAGAGATAAAAGCTCATTTAGGAACGACATGAACATGCTGCGTAGGTAGCTGTTTATCAGTAAATATCTCCACTGAGATTAAGAAAAGCAGTAGCTTAATAAATTAAGTACTTCCTGGTATGGTTACTGTACTGGTAACTCCCCAAAAGAATCTGGATTGTGGTGAGGGAACAGAGAAAAAAGCTCATTTAGGACCTGCACTTACGAAGGGGGTAGGCAGCTGTATATCAGGGAGTAAACCTTCTGAGAATAAAAACAGCTAGCTTGTTAAGGTAATTACACAGGGGAAAGGATAATGTACTGGGAACTCCTCAGAAGAATCTGATTTGTGGTGAGGGAGAGAGATAAGCTCATTTAGGAACGACATGAACATGCTGCTAGTAGCTGTTTATCAGTAAATACCTCCACTGAGATTAAGAAAAGCAGTAGCTTAATAAATTAAGTACTTCCTGGTATGGATACTGTACTGGTAACTCCCCAAAAGAATCTGGATTGTGGTGAGGGAACAGAGAAAAAAGCTCATTTAGGAACGACATGAACATGCTGCGTAGGTAGCTGTTTATCAGTAAATATCTCCACTGAGATTAAGAAAAGCAGTAGCTTAATAAATTAAGTACTTCCTGGTATGGTTATGTACTGGTAACTCCCAAAAGAATCTGGATTGTGGTGAGGGAACAGAGAAAAAAGCTCATTTAGGAACGACATGAATGGGTAGGCAGCTGTATATCAGTAATATCTCCACTGAGATTAAAAACAGCTAGCTTGTTAAGGTAATTACCAGGGGTATGGATACTGTACTGGTAACTCCCCAAAGAATCTGATTTGTGGTGAGGGAGAGAGAAAAAGCTCATTTAGGACCTGCACTTGAACGAATGGGTAGGCAGCTGTATATCAGTAAATATCTCCTTCTGAGATTAAGAAAACAGCTGGAGCTTGTTAAGGTAATTACACTGGTATGGTTATGTACTGGGAACTCCCAGAAGAATCTGATTTGTGGTGAGGGAACAGAGATAAAAGCTCATTTAGGAACGACATGAATGCTGCGTAGGCAGCTGTTATCAGTAAAATTCTGAGATTAAGAAAAGCAGTAGCTTGTTAAGTAATTACCTGGTAGGTTACTGTACTGGGAACTCCCAAAAGAATCTGGATTGTGGTGAGGGAACAGAGAAAAAGCTCATTTAGGACCTGACATGAACATGCTGCGTAGGCAGCTGTTTATCAGTAAATACCTTCTGAGAATAAAAAACAGTAGCTTAATGTTAAGTACTTACACTGGTAGGATAATGTACTGGTAACTCCCCAAAAGAATCTGATTTGTGGTGAGGGAACAGAGAAAAAAGCTCATTTAGGAACTGACATGAATGCTGCGTAGGTAGCTGTTATCAGTAATACCTTCTGAGATAAGAAAAGCAGTAGCTTAATAAAGTAATTACCTGGTATGGATACTGTACTGGTAACTCCAAAAGAATCTGGATTGTGGTGAGGGAGAGAGAAAAAGCTCATTTAGGACCTGCATGAACGAATGCTGCGTAGGCAGCTGTATATCAGTAAACCTTCTGAGATAAAAACAGCTGGAGCTTGTTAAGGTAATTACACTGGTATGGTTATAATGTACTGGGAACTCCTCAGAAGAATCTGATTTTGGTGAGGAGATAAAAGCTCATTTAGAGAAAAAAGCTCATTTATCAGTAAATATCTCCACTGAGATTAAGAAAAGCAGTAGCTTAATAAATTAAGTACTTCCTGGTATGGTTACTGTACTGGTAACTCCCCAAAAGAATCTGGATTGTGGTGAGGGAACAGAGAAAAAAGCTCATTTAGGACCTGCACTTACGAAGGGGGTAGGCAGCTGTATATCAGGGAGTAAACCTTCTGAGAATAAAAACAGCTGGAGCTTGTTAAGGTAATTACACAGGGGAAAGGATAATGTACTGGGAACTCCTCAGAAGAATCTGATTTGTGGTGAGGGAGAGAGATAAAAGCTCATTTAGGAACGACATGAACATGCTGCGTAGGTAGCTGTTTATCAGTAAATATCTCCACTGAGATTAAGAAAAGCAGTAGCTTAATAAATTAAGTACTTCCTGGTATGGATACTGTACTGGTAACTCCCCAAAAGAATCTGGATTGTGGTGAGGGAACAGAGAAAAAAGCTCATTTAGGAACGACATGAACATGCTGCGTAGGTAGCAGTTTATCAGTAAATATCTCCACTGAGATTAAGAAAAGCAGTAGCTTAATAAATTAAGTACTTCCTGGTATGGATACTGTACTGGTAACTCCCCAAAAGAATCTGGATTGTGGTGAGGGAACAGAGAAAAAAGCTCATTTAGGACTGACATGAATGGGTAGGCAGCTGTTTATCAGTAAATATCTCCACTGAGATTAAGAAAAGCAGTAGCTTGTTAAGTAATTACCTGGTATGGTTACTGTACTGGTAACTCCCCAAAAGAATCTGATTGTGGTGAGGGAACAGAGAAAAAAGCTCATTTAGGACTGCATGAACGAAGGGGGTAGGCAGCTGTATATCAGTAAATATCTCCACTGAGAATAAAAAAGCAGTAGCTAATAATTAAGTATTCCTGGTATGGATATGTACTGGAACTCCTCAGAAGAATCTGATTGTGGTGAGGGAACAGAGAAAAAGCTCATTTAGGAACGACATGAACATGCTGCTAGGTAGCTGTTTATCAGTAAATATCTCCACTGAGATTAAGAAAAGCAGCAGCTTAATAAATTAAGTACTTCCTGGTATGGATACTGTACTGGTAACTCCCCAAAAGAATCTGGATTTGTGGTGAGGGAACAGAGAAAAAAGCTCATTTAGGACCTGCACTTACGAAGGGGGTAGGCAGCTGTATATCAGGGAGTAAACCTTCTGAGAATAAAAACAGCTAGCTTGTTAAGGTATTACAGGGGAAAGGATAATGTACTGGAACTCCTCAGAAGAATCTGATTTGTGGTGAGGGACAGAGAGAAAGCTCATTTAGGAACGACATGAACATGCTGCTAGGTAGCTGTTTATCAGTAAAACCTCCACTGAGATTAAGAAAAGCAGCAGCTTAATAAATTAAGTACTTCCTGGTATGGATATGTACTGGTAACTCCCCAAAAGAATCTGGATTGTGGTGAGGGAACAGAGAAAAAAGCTCATTTAGGAACGACATGAACATGCTGCGTAGGTAGCTGTTTATCAGTAAATATCTCCACTGAGATTAAGAAAAGCAGTAGCTTAATAAATTAAGTACTTCCTGGTATGGTTACTGTACTGGTAACTCCCCAAAAGAATCTGGATTGTGGTGAGGGAACAGAGAAAAAAGCTCATTTAGGACCTGCACTTACGAAGGGGGTAGGCAGCTGTATATCATGGAGTAAACCTTCTGAGAATAAAAACAGCTAGCTTGTTAAGTAATTACACAGGGGAAAGGATAATGTACTGGAACTCCTCAGAAGAATCTGATTTGTGGTGAGGGGAGAGAGATAAAAGCTCATTTAGGAACGACTTGAACATGCTGCGTAGGTAGCTGTTTATCAGTAAATATCTCCACTGAGATTAAGAAAAGCAGTAGCTTAATAAATTAAGTACTTCCTGGTATGGTTACTGTACTGGTAACTCCCAAAAGAATCTGGATTGTGGTGAGGGAACAGAGAAAAAAGCTCATTTAGGACCTGCACTTACGAAGGGGGTAGGCAGCTGTATATCAGGGAGTAAACCTTCTGAGAATAAAAACAGCTGGAGCTTGTTAAGTAATTACACAGGGGAAAGGATAATGTACTGGGAACTCCTCAGAAGAATCTGATTTGTGGTGAGGGAGAGAGAAAAGCTCATTTAGGAACGACATGAACATGCTGCGTAGGTAGCTGTTTATCAGTAAATATCTCCACTGAGATTAAGAAAAGCAGTAGCTTAATAAATTAAGTACTTCCTGGTATGGTTACTGTACTGGTAACTCCCAAAGAATCGGATTTGTGGTGAGGGAACAGAGAAAAAAGCTCATTTAGGACTGCACTTACGAAGGGGGTAGGCAGCTGTATATCAGGGAGTAAACCTTCTGAGAATAAAAACAGCTAGCTTGTTAAGGTAATTACACAGGGGAAAGGATAATGTACTGGGAACTCCTCAGAAGAATCTGATTTGTGGTGAGGGAGAGAGAAAAAGCTCATTTAGGAACGACATGAACATGCTGCGTAGGTAGCTGTTATCAGTAAATATCTCCACTGAGATTAAGAAAAGCAGTAGCTTAATAAATTAAGTAATTCCTGGTATGGATATGTACTGGAACTCCCCAAAAGAATCTGGATTGTGGTGAGGGAACAGAGAAAAAAGCTCATTTAGGAACGACATGAACATGCTGCGTAGGTAGCTGTTTATCAGTAAATATCTCCACTGAGATTAAGAAAAGCAGCAGCTAATAAATTAAGTACTTCCTGGTATGGATACTGTACTGGTAACTCCCCAAAGAATCTGGATTTGTGGTGAGGGAACAGAGAAAAAAGCTCATTTAGGACCTGCACTTACGAAGGGGGTAGGCAGCTGTATATCAGGGAGTAAACCTTCTGAGAATAAAAACAGCTAGCTTGTTAAGGTAATTACACTGGTATGGATACTGTACTGGTAACTCCTCAGAAGAATCTGATTGTGGTGAGGGAGAGAGAAAAAGCTCATTTAGGAACGACATGAAGGGGCGTAGGTAGCTGTTTATCAGTAAAACCTTCTGAGATAAGAAAACAGTAGCTTAATAAATTAAGTAATTACACTGGTATGGTTACTGTACTGGAACTCCTCAAAGAATCTGATTTGTGGTGAGGGAACAGAGAATAAAAGCTCATTTAGGAACCTGACTTATGAATGGGTAGGCAGCTGTTTATCAGTAAATATCTCCACTGAGATTAAAAAGCAGCTAGCTTGTTAAGTAATTACCTGGTATGGATACTGTACTGGTAACTCCCCAAAGAATCTGATTGTGGTGAGGGAACAGAGAAAAAGCTCATTTAGGAACGACATGAACATGCTGCGTAGGTAGCTGTTATCAGTAAATATCTCCACTGAGATTAAGAAAAGCAGTAGCTTAATAAATTAATTACTTCCTGGTATGGATACTGTACTGGTAACTCCCAGAAGAATCTGGATTTGTGGTGAGGAGAACAGAGAAAAAGCTCATTTAGGACCTGCACTTACGAAGGGGGTAGGTAGCTGTATATCAGTAAACCTTCTGAGAATAAAAACAGCTGGAGCTTGTTAAGTAATTACACAGGGGAAATGGATAATGTACTGGTAACTCCTCAAAAGAATCTGATTTGTGGTGAGGGAGAGAGATAAAAGCTCATTTAGGAACGACATGAACATGCTGCGTAGGTAGCTGTTTATCAGTAAATATCTCCACTGAGATTAAGAAAAGCAGTAGCTTAATAAATTAAGTACTTCCTGGTATGGTTACTGTACTGGTAACTCCCCAAAAGAATCTGATTGTGGTGAGGGAACAGAGAAAAAAGCTCATTTAGGACCTGCACTTACGAAAGGGGTAGGCAGCTGTATATCAGGGAGTACCTTCGAGAATAAAAACAGCTGGAGCTTGTTAAGGTAATTACACAGGGGAAAGGATAATGTACTGGAACTCCTCAGAAGAATCTGATTTGTGGTGAGGGAGAGAGATAAAAGCTCATTTAGGAACGACATGAACATGCTGCGTAGGTAGCTGTTTATCAGTAAATATCTCCACTGAGATTAAGAAAAGCAGCTGGAGCTTAATAAATTAAGTACTTCCTGGTATGGATACTGTACTGGTAACTCCCCAAAAGAATCTGGATTGTGGTGAGGGAACAGAGAAAAAAGCTCATTTAGGAACGACATGAACATGCTGCGTAGGTAGCTGTTTATCAGTAAATATCTCCACTGAGATTAAGAAAAGCAGTAGCTTAATAAATTAAGTACTTCCTGGTATGGTTACTGTACTGGTAACTCCCCAAAAGAATCTGGATTGTGGTGAGGGAACAGAGAAAAAAGCTCATTTAGGACCTGCACTTACGAAGGGGGTAGGCAGCTGTATATCAGGGAGTAAATTCTGAGAATAAAAACAGCTAGCTTGTTAAGTAATTACACAGGGGAAAGGATAATGTACTGGGAACTCCTCAGAAGAATCTGATTTGGTGAGGGAGAGAGAAAAAGCTCATTTAGGAACGACATGAACATGCTGCGTAGGTAGCTGTTTATCAGTAAATATCTCCACTGAGATTAAGAAAAGCAGTAGCTTAATAAATTAAGTACTTCCTGGTATGGATACTGTACTGGTAACTCCCCAAAAGAATCTGGATTGTGGTGAGGGAACAGAGAAAAAAGCTCATTTACGACCTGCACTTACAGGGGGTAGGCAGCTGTATATCAGGGAGTAAACCTTCTGAGAATAAGAAAAGCTGGAGCTTGTTAATTAAGTAATTACACAGGGGAAAGGATAATGTACTGGGAACTCCTCAGAAGAATCTGATTTGTGGTGAGGGGAGAGAGATAAAAGCTCATTTTAGGATGAACATGCTGCGTAGGTAGCTGTTTATCAGTAAATATCTCCACTGAGAATAAGAAAAGCAGTAGCTTAATAAATAAGTACTTCCTGGTATGGTTAACTGTACTGGTAACTCCCCAGAAGAATCTGGATTGTGGTGAGGGAACAGAGAAAAAAGCTCATTTAGGACCTGCACTTACGAAGGGGGTAGGTAGCTGTATATCAGGGAGTAAAATTCTGAGAATAAAAACAGCTAGCTTGTTAAGTAATTACACAGGGGAAAGGATAATGTACTGGGAACTCCTCAGAAGAATCTGATTTGTGGTGAGGGAGAGAGAAAAAGCTCATTTAGGAACGACATGAACATGCTGCGTAGGTAGCTGTTTATCAGTAAATATCTCCACTGAGATTAAGAAAACAGTAGCTAATGTTAAGTACTTCCTGGTATGGATACTGTACTGGTAACTCCCAAAGAATCTGGATTGTGGTGAGGGAACAGAGAAAAAGCTCATTTAGGAACGACATGAACATGGGTAGGCAGCTGTTTATCAGTAAATATCTCCACTGAGATTAAGAAAAGCAGTAGCTTAATGTTAAGTACTTCCTGGTATGGTTACTGTACTGGTAACTCCCCAAAAGAATCTGGATTGTGGTGAGGGAGAGAGAAAAAGCTCATTTAGGACCTGCACTTACGAAGGGGGTAGGCAGCTGTATATCAGTAAATATCTCCACTGAGATAAAAACAGCTAGCTTGTTAAGGTAATTACACAGGCGGTATGGTTACTGTACTGGAACTCCTCAGAAGAATCTGATTTGTGGTGAGGGAACAGAGAATAAAAGCTCATTTAGGAACGACATGAACATGCTGGTAGGTAGCTGTTTATCAGTAAATTCTGAGAATTAAGAAAAGCAGTAGCTTTTAAGTAATTCCTGGTATGGATACTGTACTGGTAACTCCCAAAAGAATCTGGATTGTGGTGAGGGAACAGAGAAAAAAGCTCATTTAGGAACGACATGAACATGCTGGTAGGTAGCTGTTTATCAGTAAATATCTCCACTGAGATTAAGAAAAGCAGTAGCTTAATAAATTAAGTACTTCCTGGTATGGTTACTGTACTGGTAACTCCCAAAGAATCTGGATTGTGGTGAGGGAACAGAGAAAAAAGCTCATTTAAGACCTGAGATTAAGAAAAGCAGTAGCTTAATAATTAAGTACTTCCTGGTATGGTTACTGTACTGGTAACTCCCAAAAGAATCTGGATTGTGGTGAGGGAACAGAGAAAAAAGCTCATTTAGGAACCTGACTTACGAAGGGGGTAGGTAGCTGTTTATCAGTAAATTCTGAGAATTAAAAAAGCAGCTAGCTTGTTAAGTATTCCTGGTATGGTTACTGTACTGGTAACTCCCAAAGAATCTGGATTGTGGTGAGGGAACAGAGAAAAAAGCTCATTTAGGAACGACATGAACGAAGGGGTAGGTAGCTGTATATCAGGGAGTAAACCACTGAGATTAAAAAACAGCTGGAGCTAATGTTAAGTAATTACACTGGAAATGGATAACTGTACTGGGAACTCCTCAGAAGAATCTGATTGTGGTGAGGGGAGAGAGATAAAAGCTCATTTAGGACTGACTTACGAATGGGTAGGCAGCTGTTTATCAGTAAATATCTCCACTGAGAATAAGAAAAGCAGTAGCTAATAAATTAAGTAATTCACTGGTATGGATACTGTACTGGTAACTCCTCAAAGAATCTGGATTGTGGTGAGGGAGAGAGAAAAAGCTCATTTAGGACTGAACAGGGCTGCGTAGGTAGCTGTTTATCAGTAAATATCTCCACTGAGATTAAGAAAAGCAGTAGCTTAATAAATTAAGTAATTCCTGGTATGGTTACTGTACTGGTAACTCCCCAAAAGAATCTGGATTGTGGTGAGGGAACAGAGAAAAAGCTCATTTAGGACTGCACTTACGAAGGGGGTAGGCAGCTGTATATCAGGGAGTAAACCTTCTGAGAATAAAAACAGCTGGAGCTTGTTAAGTAATTACACAGGGGAAAGGATAATGTACTGGGAACTCCTCAGAAGAATCTGATTTGTGGTGAGGGAAGAGAGATAAAAGCTCATTTAGGAACGACATGAACATGCTGCGTAGGTAGCTGTTTATCAGTAAATATCTCCACTGAGATTAAGAAAACAGTAGCTTAATAAATTAAGTACTTCCTGGTATGGTTACTGTACTGGTAACTCCCAAAAGAATCTGGATTGTGGTGAGGGAACAGAGAAAAAAGCTCATTTAGGACCTGACACGAATGGGTAGGTAGCTGTATATCAGTAAACCTTCTGAGAATAAAAACAGCTAGCTTGTTAAGTACTTCCAGGGGTATGGTTACTGTACTGGTAACTCCCCAAAAGAATCTGGATTGTGGTGAGGGAGAGAAAAAAGCTCATTTAGGAACGACATGAACAGGGCTGGTAGGTAGCTGTTTATCAGTAAATACCACTGAGATTAAGAAAAGCAGTAGCTTAATAATTAAGTACTTCCTGGTATGGTTACTGTACTGGTAACTCCCCAAAAGAATCTGGATTGTGGTGAGGGAACAGAGAAAAAAGCTCATTTAAGACCTGAGATTAAGAAAAGCAGTAGCTTAATAAATTAAGTACTTCCTGGTATGGTTACTGTACTGGTAACTCCCAAAAGAATCTGGATTGTGGTGAGGGAACAGAGAAAAAAGCTCATTTAGGAACGACATGAACATGCTGCTAGGTAGCTGTTTATCAGTAAATATCTCCACTGAGATTAAGAAAAGCAGTGCTTAATAAATTAAGTACTTCCTGGTATGGTTACTGTACTGGTAACTCCCCAAAGAATCTGGATTGTGGTGAGGGAACAGAGAAAAAAGCTCATTTAGGACCTGCACTTACGAAGGGGTAGGCAGCTGTATATCAGTAAATTCTGAGAATAAAAAGCAGCTAGCTTGTTAAGGTAATTACACAGGGGAAAGGATAATGTACTGGGAACTCCTCAAAGAATCTGATTGTGGTGAGGGAGAGAGATAAAAGCTCATTTAGGAACGACATGAACATGCTGGTAGGTAGCTGTTTATCAGTAAATATCTCCACTGAGATTAAGAAAAGCAGCTGGAGCTTAATAAATTAAGTACTTACACTGGTATGGATACTGTACTGGTAACTCCCAAAGAATCTGGATTGTGGTGAGGGAACAGAGAAAAAAGCTCATTTAGGAACGACATGAACATGCTGCGTAGGTAGCTGTTTATCAGTAAATATCTCCACTGAGATTAAGAAAAGCAGTAGCTTAATAAATTAAGTACTTCCTGGTATGGTTACTGTACTGGTAACTCCCCAAAAGAATCTGGATTGTGGTGAGGGAACAGAGAAAAAAGCTCATTTAGGACCTGCACTTACGAAGGGGGTAGGCAGCTGTATATCAGGGAGTAAACCTTCTGAGAATAAAAACAGCTGGAGCTTGTTAAGGTAATTACAGGGGAAAGGATAATGTACTGGGAACTCCTCAGAAGAATCTGATTTGTGGTGAGGGGAGAGAGATAAAAGCTCATTTAGGAACGACATGAACATGCTGCGTAGGTAGCTGTTTATCAGTAAATATCTCCACTGAGATTAAGAAAAGCAGTAGCTTAATAAATTAAGTACTTCCTGGTATGGTTACTGTACTGGTAACTCCCCAAAAGAATCTGGATTGTGGTGAGGGAACAGAGAAAAAAGCTCATTTAGGACCTGCACTTACGAAGGGGGTAGGCAGCTGTATATCAGGGAGTAAACCTTCTGAGAATAAAAACAGCTGGAGCTTGTTAAGGTAATTACACAGGGGAAAGGATAATGTACTGGGAACTCCTCAGAAGAATCTGATTTGTGGTGAGGGAGAGAGATAAAAGCTCATTTAGGAACGACATGAACATGCTGCGTAGGTAGCTGTTTATCAGTAAATATCTCCACTGAGATTAAGAAAAGCAGTAGCTTAATAAATTAAGTACTTCCTGGTATGGTTACTGTACTGGTAACTCCCCAAAAGAATCTGGATTGTGGTGAGGGAACAGAGAAAAAAGCTCATTTAGGACCTGCACTTACGAAGGGGGTAGGCAGCTGTATATCAGGGAGTAAACCTTCTGAGAATAAAAACAGCTGGAGCTTGTTAAGGTAATTACACAGGGGAAAGGATAATGTACTGGGAACTCCTCAGAAGAATCTGATTTGTGGTGAGGGAGAGAGAAAAAGCTCATTTAGGAACGACATGAACATGCTGCGTAGGTAGCTGTTTATCAGTAAATATCTCCACTGAGATTAAGAAAAGCAGTAGCTTAATAAATTAAGTAGTTCTGGTATGGTTACTGTACTGGTAACTCCCCAAAAGAATCTGGATTGTGGTGAGGGAACAGAGAAAAAAGCTCATTTAGGACTGCACTTACGAAGGGGGTAGGCAGCTGTATATCAGGGAGTAAACCTTCTGAGAATAAAAACAGCTGGAGCTTGTTAAAGTAATTACACAGGGGAAAGGATAATGTACTGGGAACTCCTCAGAAGAATCTGATTGTGGTGAGGGGAGAGAGATAAAAGCTCATTTAGGAACGACATGAACATGCTGCGTAGGTAGCTGTTTATCAGTAAATATCTCCACTGAGATTAAGAAAAGCAGTAGCTTAATATATTAAGTACTTCCTGGTATGGTTACTATACTGGTAACTCCCCAAAAGAATCTGGATTGTGGTGAGGGAACAGAGAAAAAAGCTCATTTAAGACCTGAGATTAAGAAAAGCAGTAGCTTAATAAGTTAAGTACTTCCTGGTATGGTTACTGTACTGGTAACTCCCCAAAAGAATCTGGATTGTGGTGAGGGATCAGAGAAAAAAGCTCATTTAGGACCTGCACTTACGAAGGGGGTAGTCAGCTGTATATCAGGGAGTAAACCTTCTGAGAATAAAAACAGCTGGAGCTTGTTAAGGTAATTACACAGGGGAAACGATGAAGTACTGGGAACTCCTCAGAAGAATCTGATTCGTGGTGAGGGGAGAGAGATAAAATCTCATTTAGGAACGACATGAACAAGCTGCATAGGTAGCTGTTTATCAGTAAATATCTCCACTGAGATTAAGAAAAGCAGTAGCTTAATAAATTAAGTACTTCCTGGTATGGTTACTGTACTGGTAACTCCCAAAAGAATCTGGATTGTGGTGAGGGAACAGAGAAAAAAGCTCATTTAGGACCTGCACTTACGAAGGGGGTAGGCAGCTGTATATCAGGGAGTAAACCTTCTGAGAATAAAAACAGCTGGAGCTTGTTAAGGTAATTACACAGGGGAAATGGATAATGTACTGGTAACTCCTCAGAAGAATCTGGATTTGTGGTGAGGGGAGAGAGAAAAGCTCATTTAGGAACGAAATGAACATGCTGCGTAGGTAGCTGTTTATCAGTAAATATCTCCACTGAGATTAAGAAAAGCAGTAGCTTAATAAATTAAGTACTTCCTGGTATGGTTACTGTACTGGTAACTCCCCAAAAGAATCTGGATTGTGGTGAGGGAACAGAGAAAAAGCTCATTTAGGACCTGCACTTACGAAGGGGGTAGGCAGCTGTATATCAGGGAGTAAACCTTCTGAGATAAAAACAGCTGGAGCTTGTTAAGGTAATTACACAGGGGAAAGGATAATGTACTGGGAACTCCTCAGAAGAATCTGATTTGTGGTGAGGGAGAGAGATAAAAGCTCATTTAGGAACGACATGAACATGCTGCGTAGGTAGCTGTTTATCAGTAAATATCTCCACTGAGATTAAGAAAACAGTAGCTTAATAAATTAAGTACTTCTGGTATGGTTACTGTACTGGTAACTCCCCAAAAGAATCTGGATTGTGGTGAGGGAACAGAGAAAAAAGCTCATTTAGGACCTGCACTTACGAAGGGGGTAGGCAGCTGTATATCAGGGAGTAAACCTTCTGAGAATAAAAACAGCTGGAGCTTGTTAAAGTAATTACACAGGGGAAAGGATAATGTACTGGGAACTCCAAGAAGAATCTGATTTGTGGTGAGGGGAGAGAGATAAAAGCTCATTTAGGAACGACATGAACATGCTGCGTAGGTAGCTGTTTATCAGTAAATATCTCCACTGAGATTAAGAAAAGCAGTAGCTTAATAAATTAAGTACTTCCTGGTATGGTTACTGTACTGGTAACTCCCCAAAAGAATCTGGATTTTGGTGAGGGAACAGAGAAAAAAGCTCATTTAAGACCTGAGATTAAGAAAAGCAGTAGCTTAATAAGTTAAGTACTTCCTGGTATGGTTACTGTACTGGTAACTCCCCAAAAGAATCTGGATTTGTGGTGAGGGAACAGAGAAAAAAGCTCATTTAGGAACGACATGAACATGCTGCTAGGTAGCTGTTTATCAGTAAATATCTCCACTGAGATTAAGAAAAGCAGTAGCTTAATAAATTAAGTACTTCCTGGTATGGTTACTGTACTGGTAACTCCCCAAAGAATCTGGATTGTGGTGAGGGAACAGAGAAAAAAGCTCATTTAGGACCTGCACTTACGAAGGGGGTAGGCAGCTGTATATCAGGGAGTAAACCTTCTGAGAATAAAAACAGCTGGAGCTTGTTAAGGTAATTACACAGGGGAAAGGATAATGTACTGGGAACTCCTCAGAAGAATCTGATTTGTGGTGAGGGAGAGAGATAAAAGCTCATTTAGGAACGACATGAACATGCTGCGTAGGTAGCTGTTTATCAGTAAATATCTCCACTGAGATTAAGAAAAGCAGTAGCTTAATAAATTAAGTACTTCCTGGTATGGATACTGTACTGGTAACTCCCCAAAAGAATCTGGATTGTGGTGAGGGAACAGAGAAAAAAGCTCATTTAGGAACGACATGAACATGCTGCGTAGGTAGCAGTTTATCAGTAAATATCTCCACTGAGATTAAGAAAAGCAGTAGCTTAATAAATTAAGTACTTCCTGGTATGGATACTGTACTGGTAACTCCCAAAGAATCTGGATTGTGGTGAGGGAACAGAGAAAAAAGCTCATTTAGGACCTGCACTTACGAAGGGGGTAGGCAGCTGTATATCAGGGAGTAAATATTCTGAGATAAAAACAGCTAGCTTGTTAAGGTAATTACAGGGGAAATGGATAATGTACTGGGAACTCCTCAGAAGAATCTGATTTGTGGTGAGGGAGAGAGATAAAAGCTCATTTAGGAAGACATGAACATGCTGCGTAGGTAGCTGTTTATCAGTAAATATCTCCACTGAGATTAAGAAAAGCAGTAGCTTAATAAATTAAGTACTTCCTGGTATGGTTACTGTACTGGTAACTCCCCAAAAGAATCTGGATTGTGGTGAGGGAACAGAGAAAAAGCTCATTTAGGACCTGCACTTACGAAGGGGGTAGGCAGCTGTATATCAGGGAGTAAACCTTCTGAGAATAAAAACAGCTGGAGCTTGTTAAGGTAATTACAGGGGAAAGGATAATGTACTGGGAACTCCTCAGAAGAATCTGATTTGTGGTGAGGGGAGAGAGATAAAAGCTCATTTAGGAACGACATGAACATGCTGCGTAGGTAGCTGTTTATCAGTAAATATCTCCACTGAGATTAAGAAAAGCAGTAGCTTAATAAATTAAGTACTTCCTGGTATGGTTACTGTACTGGTAACTCCCCAAAAGAATCTGGATTGTGGTGAGGGAACAGAGAAAAAAGCTCATTTAGGACCTGCACTTACGAAGGGGTAGGCAGCTGTATATCAGGGAGTAAACCTTCTGAGAATAAAAACAGCTGGAGCTTGTTAAGGTAATTACACAGGGGAAATGGATATGTACTGGGAACTCCTCAGAAGAATCTGATTTGTGGTGAGGGAGAGAGAAAAAGCTCATTTAGGAACGACATTACATGCTGGTAGGTAGCTGTTTATCAGTAATATCTCCACTGAGATTAAGAAAAGCAGTAGCTTAATAAATTAAGTACTTCCTGGTATGGATATGTACTGGTAACTCCCCAAAGAATCTGATTTGTGGTGAGGGAACAGAGAAAAAAGCTCATTTAGGAACGACTTACGAATGGGTAGGTAGCTGTTATCAGTAAATCTCTGAGATTAAGAAAAGCAGCTAGCTTGTTAAGTAATTACCTGGTATGGATACTGTACTGGTAACTCCCCAAAGAATCTGATTTGTGGTGAGGGAACAGAGAAAAAAGCTCATTTAGGAACGACATTACATGCTGCGTAGGTAGCTGTTATCAGTAAATATCTCCTTCTGAGATTAAGAAAAGCAGCTAGCTTAATGTTAAGTACTTCCTGGTATGGTTACTGTACTGGTAACTCCCAAAAGAATCTGGATTGTGGTGAGGGAACAGAGAAAAAGCTCATTTAGGAACCTGACACGAATGGGTAGGCAGCTGTTTATCAGTAAATACCTTCCACTGAGAATTAAGAAAAGCAGCTAGCTTGTTAAGTATTCCTGGTATGGTTACTGTACTGGTAACTCCCAAAGAATCTGGATTGTGGTGAGGGAACAGAGAAAAAAGCTCATTTAGGAAGGACATGAACATGCTGCGTAGGTAGCTGTTTATCAGTAAATATCTCCACTGAGATTAAGAAAAGCAGTAGCTTAATAAATTAAGTACTTCCTGGTATGGTTACTGTACTGGTAACTCCCCAAAGAATCTGGATTGTGGTGAGGGAACAGAGAAAAAAGCTCATTTAGGACCTGCACTTACGAATGGGTAGGCAGCTGTATATCAGGGAGTAAACCTTCTGAGAATAAAAACAGCTGGAGCTTGTTAAGGTAATTACACAGGGGAAAGGATAATGTACTGGGAACTCCTCAGAAGAATCTGATTTGTGGTGAGGGGAGAGAAAAAGCTCATTTAGGAACGACATGAACATGCTGCGTAGGTAGCTGTTTATCAGTAAATATCTCCACTGAGATTAAGAAAAGCAGTAGCTTAATAAATTAAGTACTTCCTGGTATGGTTACTGTACTGGTAACTCCCCAAAGAATCTGGATTTGTGGTGAGGGAACAGAGAAAAAAGCTCATTTAGGACCTGCACTTACGAAGGGGGTAGGCAGCTGTATATCAGGGAGTAAACCTTCTGAGAATAAAAACAGCTGGAGCTTGTTAAGGTAATTACACAGGGGAAAGGATAATGTACTGGGAACTCCTCAGAAGAATCTGATTTGTGGTGAGGGAGAGAGATAAAAGCTCATTTAGGAACGACATGAACATGCTGCGTAGGTAGCTGTTTATCAGTAAATATCTCCACTGAGATTAAGAAAAGCAGTAGCTTAATAAATTAAGTAATTCCTGGTATGGTTACTGTACTGGTAACTCCCCAAAAGAATCTGGATTGTGGTGAGGGAACAGAGATAAAAGCTCATTTAGGAACGACATGAACATGCTGCGTAGGTAGCTGTTTATCAGTAAATATCTCCACTGAGATTAAGAAAAGCAGTAGCTTAATAAATTAAGTACTTCCTGGTATGGATACTGTACTGGTAACTCCCCAAAGAATCTGGATTGTGGTGAGGGAACAGAGAAAAAAGCTCATTTAGGACCTGCACTTACGAAGGGGGTAGGCAGCTGTATATCAGGGAGTAAACCTTCTGAGATAAAAACAGCTGGAGCTTGTTAAGGTAATTACACAGGGGAAAGGATAATGTACTGGGAACTCCTCAGAAGAATCTGATTTGTGGTGAGGGAGAGAGATAAAAGCTCATTTAGGAACGACATGAACATGCTGCGTAGGTAGCTGTTTATCAGTAAATATCTCCACTGAGATTAAGAAAAGCAGTAGCTTAATAAATTAAGTAATTCCTGGTATGGATACTGTACTGGTAACTCCCAAAAGAATCTGGATTGTGGTGAGGGAACAGAGAAAAAAGCTCATTTAGGAACCTGACATGAATGGGTAGGTAGCTGTTTATCAGTAAATATCTCCACTGAGATTAAGAAAAGCAGTAGCTTGTTAAGTAATTCCTGGTATGGATACTGTACTGGTAACTCCCCAAAGAATCTGGATTGTGGTGAGGGAACAGAGAAAAAAGCTCATTTAGGAACCTGACATGAACATGGGTAGGTAGCTGTATATCAGTAAATATCTCCACTGAGATAAAAAGCAGCTAGCTTAATAAATTAATTACTTCACAGGGGAAAGGTTATGTACTGGTAACTCCTCAGAAGAATCTGATTTGTGGTGAGGGAACAGAGAAAAAAGCTCATTTAGGACCTGACATGAACATGGTAGGCAGCTGTTTATCAGTAAATACCTTCTGAGATAAAAACAGCTGGAGCTTGTTAAGGTAATTACCTGGTATGGATACTGTACTGGTAACTCCTCAAAGAATCTGGATTGTGGTGAGGGAACAGAGAAAAAAGCTCATTTAGGAACGACATGAACATGCTGCGTAGGTAGCTGTTTATCAGTAAATATCTCCACTGAGATTAAGAAAAGCAGTAGCTTAATAAATTAAGTACTTCCTGGTATGGTTACTGTACTGGTAACTCCCCAAAAGAATCTGGATTGTGGTGAGGGAACAGAGAAAAAAGCTCATTTAGGAACGACATGAAATGGGTAGGTAGCTGTATATCAGTAAATATCTCCACTTGAGAATAAAAACAGCTAGCTTTTAAGTAACTTCCTGGTATGGTTACTGTACTGGTAACTCCCCAGAAGAATCTGGATTGTGGTGAGGGAACAGAGAAAAAAGCTCATTTAGGAACGACATGAACATGCTGCGTAGGTAGCTGTTTATCAGTAAATATCTCCACTGAGATTAAGAAAAGCAGTAGCTTAATAAATTAAGTACTTCCTGGTATGGATACTGTACTGGTAACTCCCAAAAGAATCTGGATTGTGGTGAGGGAACAGAGAAAAAAGCTCATTTAGGAACGACATGAACATGCTGCGTAGGTAGCTGTTTATCAGTAAATATCTCCACTGAGATTAAGAAAAGCAGTAGCTAATAAATTAAGTACTTCCTGGTATGGATACTGTACTGGTAACTCCCAAAAGAATCTGGATTGTGGTGAGGGAACAGAGAAAAAAGCTCATTTAGGACTGACTTACGAATGCTGCGTAGGTAGCTGTTTATCAGTAAATATTCCACTGAGAATAAGAAAAGCAGCTAGCTTGTTAAGTAATTCCTGGTATGGTTACTGTACTGGTAACTCCCAGAAGAATCTGGATTGTGGTGAGGGAGAGAGAAAAAGCTCATTTAGGACCTGAACATGCTGCGTAGGCAGCTGTTATATCAGTAAATATCTCCACTGAGAATAAAAACAGTAGCTTGTTAAGGTAATTACACAGGGGAAAGGTTATGTACTGGGAACTCCTCAGAAGAATCTGATTGTGGTGAGGGAGAGAAAAAAGCTCATTTAGGACTGACTTACGAATGGCGTAGGTAGCTGTTATCAGTAAATATTCTGAGATTAAGAAAAGCAGTAGCTTGTTAAGTATTCCTGGTAGGTTACTGTACTGGAACTCCCAAAAGAATCTGATTGTGGTGAGGGAGAGAGATAAAAGCTCATTTAGGACCTGACATGAACATGCTGGTAGGTAGCTGTTTATCAGTAAATACCACTGAGATTAAGAAAAGCAGCTGGAGCTTGTTAAGGTAATTCACTGGTAGGTTAATGTACTGGTAACTCCTCAGAAGAATCTGATTTGTGGTGAGGGAACAGAGAAAAAGCTCATTTAGGAACCTGCACTTACGAAGGGGGTAGGCAGCTGTTTATCAGTAAATATCTCCACTGAGATTAAGAAAACAGTAGCTTGTTAAGGTAATTCACAGGGGTATGGATACTGTACTGGTAACTCCCAGAAGAATCTGATTGTGGTGAGGGAGAGAGAAAAAGCTCATTTAGGAACGACATGAACATGCTGGTAGGTAGCTGTTTATCAGTAAATATCTCCACTGAGATTAAGAAAACAGTAGCTTAATAAATTAAGGGGTATGGTTACTGTACTGGTAACTCCCAAAGAATCTGGATTGTGGTGAGGGAACAGAGAAAAAAGCTCATTTAGGACTGACACGAATGGGTAGGTAGCTGTTATCAGTAAATTCTGAGAATAAAAAGCAGTAGCTTGTTAAAGTAATTCCTGGTAGGTTACTGTACTGGAACTCCCAAAGAATCTGATTTGTGGTGAGGGAGAGAGATAAAAGCTCATTTAGGAACGACATGAACTTGCTGCGTAGGTAGCTGTTTATCAGTAAATATCTCCACTGAGATTAAGAAAAGCAGTAGCTTAATAATTAAGTACTTCCTGGTATGGTTACTGTACTGGTAACTCCCCAAAAGAATCTGGATTGTGGTGAGGGAACAGAGAAAAAAGCTCATTTAAGACCTGAGATTAAGAAAAGCAGTAGCTTAATAAATTAAGTACTTCCTGGTATGGTTACTGTACTGGTAACTCCCCAAAAGAATCTGGATTGTGGTGAGGGCAGAGAAAAAAGCTCATTTAGGACCTGCACTTACGAAGGGGGTAGGCAGCTGTATATCAGGGAGTAAACCTTCTGAGAATAAAAACAGCTGGAGCTTGTTAAGGTAATTACACAGGGGAAACGATAATGTACTGGGAACTCCTCAGAAGAATCTGATTGTGGTGAGGGGAGAGAGATAAAAGCTCATTTAGGAACGACATGAACATGCTGCTAGGTAGCTGTTTATCAGTAAATATCTCCACTGAGATTAAGAAAAGCAGTAGCTTAATAAATTAAGTACTTCCTGGTATGGATACTGTACTGGTAACTCCCAAAAGAATCTGGATTGTGGTGAGGGAACAGAGAAAAAAGCTCATTTAGGACCTGCACTTACGAAGGGGGTAGGCAGCTGTATATCAGGGAGTAAACCTTCTGAGAATAAAAACAGCTGGAGCTTGTTAAGGTAATTACACAGGGGAAAGGATAACTGTACTGGGAACTCCTCAGAAGAATCTGATTGTGGTGAGGGGAGAGAGATAAAAGCTCATTTAGGAACGACATGAACATGCTGCGTAGGTAGCTGTTTATCAGTAAATATCTCCACTGAGATTAAGAAAAGCAGTAGCTTAATAAATTAAGTACTTCCTGGTATGGTTACTGTACTGGTAACTCCCCAAAAGAATCTGGATTGTGGTGAGGGAACAGAGAAAAAAGCTCATTTAGGACCTACATACGAAAGGGGGTAGGCAGCTGTATATCAGGGA
This sequence comes from Perognathus longimembris pacificus, assembly GCF_023159225.1. NCBI lineage: Eukaryota > Metazoa > Chordata > Mammalia > Rodentia > Heteromyidae > Perognathus > Perognathus longimembris. The sequence goes on from NW_025960576.1 coordinate 48,741, forward strand.
GTAAACCTTCTGAATAAAAACAGCTTGGAGCTTGTTAAGGTAATTACACAGGGGAAAGGATAATGTACTGGGAACTCCTCAGAAGAATCTGATTTGTGGTGAGGGAGAGAGATAAAAGCTCATTTAGGAACGACATGAACATGCTGGTAGGTAGCTGTTTATCAGTAAATATCCACTGAGATTAAGAAAAGCAGTAGCTTAATAAATTAAGTAATTCCTGGTATGGTTACTGTACTGGTAACTCCCCAAAAGAATCTGGATTGTGGTGAGGGAACAGAGAAAAAAGCTCATTTAGGACCTGCACTTACGAAGGGGGTAGGCAGCTGTATATCAGAGTATCTCCTTCTGAGAATAAAAACAGCTGGAGCTTGTTAAGGTAATTACACTGGAAAGGATAATGTACTGGGAACTCCTCAGAAGAATCTGATTTGTGGTGGGGAGAGAGATAAAAGCTCATTTAGGAACGACATGAACATGCTGCGTAGGTAGCTGTTTATCAGTAAATATCCACTGAGATTAAGAAAAGCAGTAGCTTAATAAATTAAGTACTTCCTGGTATGGTTACTGTACTGGTAACTCCCAAAAGAATCTGGATTGTGGTGAGGGAACAGAGAAAAAAGCTCATTTAGGAACGACATGAACATGCTGCTAGGTAGCTGTTTATCAGTAAATATCTCCACTGAGATTAAGAAAAGCAGTAGCTTAATAAATTAAGTACTTCCTGGTATGGTTACTGTACTGGTAACTCCCCAAAAGAATCTGGATTGTGGTGAGGGAACAGAGAAAAAGCTCATTTAGGACTGCACTTACGAAGGGGTAGGCAGCTGTATATCAGGAGTAAACCTTCTGAGAATAAAAACAGCTGGAGCTTGTTAAGGTAATTACACAGGGGAAAGGATAATGTACTGGGAACTCCTCAGAAGAATCTGATTTGTGGTGAGGGAGAGAGATAAAAGCTCATTTAGGAACGACATGAACATGCTGCGTAGGTAGCTGTTTATCAGTAAATATCTCCACTGAGATTAAGAAAAGCAGTAGCTTAATAAATTAAGTACTTCCTGGTATGGATACTGTACTGGTAACTCCCCAAAAGAATCTGGATTGTGGTGAGGGAACAGAGAAAAAAGCTCATTTAGGAACGACATGAACATGCTGCGTAGGTAGCTGTTTATCAGTAAATATCTCCACTGAGATTAAGAAAAGCAGTAGCTTAATAAATTAAGTACTTCCTGGTATGGTTACTGTACTGGTAACTCCCCAAAAGAATCTGGATTGTGGTGAGGGAACAGAGAAAAAAGCTCATTTAGGACCTGCACTTACGAAGGGGGTAGGCAGCTGTAATCAGGGAGTAAACCTTCTGAGAATAAAAACAGCTGGAGCTTGTTAAGGTAATTACACAGGGGAAAGGATAATGTACTGGAACTCCTCAGAAGAATCTGATTTGTGGTGAGGGGAGAGAGATAAAAGCTCATTTAGGAACGACATGAACATGCTGCGTAGGTAGCTGTTTATCAGTAAATATCTCCACTGAGATTAAGAAAAGCAGTAGCTTAATAAATTAAGTACTTCCTGGTATGGTTACTGTACTGGTAACTCCCCAAAAGAATCTGGATTGTGGTGAGGGAACAGAGAAAAAGCTCATTTAGGACCTGCACTTACGAATGGGTAGGTAGCTGTTTATCAGTAAACCTTCTGAGAATTAAAAACAGCTAGCTTGTTAATAAATTAAGTACAGGGGTAGGATACTGTACTGGTAACTCCCAGAAGAATCTGATTTGTGGTGAGGGAGAGAGAAAAAGCTCATTTAGGACCTGCACTTGAACATGCTGGTAGGTAGCTGTTTATCAGTAAAACCTTCTGAGATTAAGAAAAGCAGTAGCTTAATAAATTAAGTACTTCCTGGAAATGGATAATGTACTGGAACTCCCCAGAAGAATCTGGATTTGTGGTGAGGGAGAGAAAAAAGCTCATTTAGGAACGACTTACGAATGGGTAGGTAGCTGTTTATCAGTAAACCTTCACTGAGAATTAAAAAGCTGGAGCTTGTTAAGTAATTCCTGGAAATGGTTACTGTACTGGAACTCCCAAAGAATCTGGATTGTGGTGAGGGAACAGAGAAAAAGCTCATTTAGGAACGACATGAACAGGGGGTAGGTAGCTGTATATCAGTAATATCTCCACTGAGATTAAGAAAAGCAGCTGGAGCTTAATAAATTAAGTACTTCCTGGTATGGTTAATGTACTGGTAACTCCTCAAAGAATCTGGATTTGTGGAGAGGGAACAGAGAAAAAAGCTCATTTAGGACGCACTTACGAACGGGGGTAGGCAGCTGTTTATCAGTAAATATCTCCACTGAGATTAAGAAAAGCAGCTAGCTTGTTAAGTAATTACCTGGAAAGGATATGTACTGGAACTCCCAAAGAATCTGGATTGTGGTGAGGGAGAGAGAAAAAAGCTCATTTAGGAACGACATGAACGAAGGGCTGGTAGGTAGCTGTTTATCAGTAAATATCTCCACTGAGATTAAGAAAAGCAGTAGCTTAATGTTAAGTACTTCCTGGTATGGATACTGTACTGGTAACTCCCCAAAGAATCTGGATTGTGGTGAGGGAACAGAGAAAAAAGCTCATTTAGGAACCGACATGAATGGGTAGGTAGCTGTTATCAGTAAATCTCTGAGAATAAAAACAGCTAGCTTGTTAAGTAATTACCTGGTATGGTTACTGTACTGGTAACTCCCCAAAAGAATCTGGATTGTGGTGAGGGAACAGAGAAAAAAGCTCATTTAGGACCTGCACTTACGAAGGGGGTAGCAGCTGTATATCAGTAAACCTTCTGAGATAAAAAACAGCTGGAGCTTGTTAAGGTAATTACACAGGGGAAAGGATAATGTACTGGGAACTCCTCAGAAGAATCTGATTGTGGTGAGGGGAGAGAATAAAAGCTCATTTAGGAACGACATGAAATGCTGCGTAGGTAGCTGTTTATCAGTAATATCTCCACTGAGATTAAGAAAAGCAGTAGCTTAATAAATTAAGTAATTCCTGGTATGGTTATGTACTGGTAACTCCCCAAAAGAATCTGGATTGTGGTGAGGGAACAGAGAAAAAAGCTCATTTAGGAACTGCACTTACAGGGGGTAGGCAGCTGTATATCAGTAAACCTTCTGAGAATAAAAACAGCTGGAGCTTGTTAAGGTAATTACACAGGGGAAAGGATAATGTACTGGGAACTCCTCAGAAGAATCTGGATTTGTGGTGAGGGGAGAGAGATAAAAGCTCATTTAGGAACGCACTTACGAACATGGGTAGGTAGCTGTTTATCAGTAAATATCTCCACTGAGATTAAAAAAGCAGTAGCTAATAAATTAAGTACTTCCTGGTATGGATACTGTACTGGTAACTCCCCAAAAGAATCTGGATTGTGGTGAGGGAGAGAGAAAAAGCTCATTTAGGAACGACATGAACATGCTGCGTAGGTAGCTGTTTATCAGTAAATATCTCCACTGAGATTAAGAAAAGCAGTAGCTTAAATTAAGTACTTCCTGGTATGGATACTGTACTGGTAACTCCCCAAAGAATCTGATTTGTGGTGAGGGAACAGAGAAAAAAGCTCATTTAGGAACGACATGAACGAAGGGGGTAGGCAGCTGTATATCAAGAGTAAACCTTCTGTGAATAAGAAAACAGCTAGCATGTTAAGTAATTACACAGGGGTAGGATACTGTACTGGTAACTCCCCAAAGAATCTGATTTGTGGTGAGGGAACAGAGAAAAAAGCTCATTTAGGAACGACATGAACATGCTGTAGGTAGCTGTTATATCAGGGAGTAAACCTTCTGAGATTAAGAAAACAGCAGCTAATGTTAAGTAATTACACTGGTATGGATATGTACTGGAACTCCCCAAAAGAATCTGATTTGTGGTGAGGGAGAGAGAAAAAGCTCATTTAGGAACGACATGAACATGCTGCGTAGGTAGCTGTTTATCAGTAAATATCTCCACTGAGATTAAGAAAAGCAGTAGCTTAATAAATTAAGTACTTCCTGGTATGGTTACTGTACTGGTAACTCCCCAAAAGAATCTGGATTGTGGTGAGGGAACAGAGAAAAAAGCTCATTTAGGACCTGCTCTTACGAGGGGGTAGGCAGCTGTATATCAGGGAGTAAACCTTCTGAGAATAAAAACAGCTGGAGCTTGTTAAGGTAATTACACAGGGGAAAGGATAATGTACTGGGAACTCCTCAGAAGAATCTGATTTGTGGTGAGGGGAGAGAGAAAAAAGCTCATTTAGGAACGACATGAACATGCTGCGTAGGTAGCTGTTTATCAGTAAATATCTCCACTGAGATTAAGAAAAGCAGTAGCTTAATAAATTAAGTACTTCCTGGTATGGTTACTGTACTGGTAACTCCCCAAAAGAATCTGGATTGTGGTGAGGGAACAGAGAAAAAAGCTCATTTAGGACCTGCACTTACGAAGGGGGTAGGCAGCTGTATATCAGGGAGTAAACCTTCTGAGAATAAAAACAGCTGGAGCTTGTTAAGGTAATTACACAGGGGAAAGGATAATGTACTGGGAACTCCTCAGAAGAATCTGATTTGTGGTGAGGGGAGAGAGATAAAAGCTCATTTAGGAACGACATGAACATGCTGCGTAGGTAGCTGTTTATCAGTAAATATCTCCACTGAGATTAAGAAAAGCAGTAGCTTAATAAATTAAGTACTTCCTGGTATGGATACTGTACTGGTAACTCCCCAAAAGAATCTGGATTGTGGTGAGGGAACAGAGAAAAAAGCTCATTTAGGAACGACATGAACATGCTGCGTAGGTAGCTGTTTATCAGTAAATATCTCCACTGAGATTAAGAAAAGCAGTAGCTTAATAAATTAAGTACTTCCTGGTATGGTTACTGTACTGGTAACTCCCCAAAAGAATCTGGATTGTGGTGAGGGAACAGAGAAAAAAGCTCATTTAGGACCTGCACTTACGAAGGGGGTAGGCAGCTGTATATCAGGGAGTAAACTTCTGAGAATAAAAACAGCTGGAGCTTGTTAAGGTAATTACACAGGGGAAAGGATAATGTACTGGGAACTCCTCAGAAGAATCTGATTTGTGGTGAGGGGAGAGAGATAAAAGCTCATTTAGGAACGACATGAACATGCTGCGTAGGTAGCTGTTTATCAGTAAATATCTCCACTGAGATTAAGAAAAGCAGTAGCTTAATAAATTAAGTACTTCCTGGTATGGTTACTGTACTGGTAACTCCCCAAAAGAATCTGGATTGTGGTGAGGGAACAGAGAAAAAAGCTCATTTAGGACCTGCACTTACGAAGGGGGTAGGCAGCTGTATATCAGGGAGTAAACCTTCTGAGAATAAAAACAGTGGAGCTTGTTAAGGTAATTACACAGGGGAAAGGATAATGTACTGGGAACTCCTCAGAAGAATCTGATTTGTGGTGAGGGGAGAGAGATAAAAGCTCATTTAGGAACGACATGAACATGCTGCGTAGGTAGCTGTTTATCAGTAAATATCTCCACTGAGATTAAGAAAAGCAGTAGCTTAATAAATTAAGTACTTCCTGGTATGGATACTGTACTGGTAACTCCCCAAAAGAATCTGGATTGTGGTGAGGGAACAGAGAAAAAAGCTCATTTAGGAACGACATGAACATGCTGCGTAGGTAGCTGTTTATCAGTAAATATCTCCACTGAGATTAAGAAAAGCAGTAGCTTAATTAAGTACTTCCAGGGGAAATGGTTACTGTACTGGTAACTCCCCAGAAGAATCTGGATTGTGGTGAGGGAACAGAGAAAAAGCTCATTTAGGAACTGCACTTAACGAAGGGGGTAGGCAGCTGTATATGAGTAAACCTTCTGTGAATAAAAACAGCTGGAGCTTGTTAAGGTAATTACACAGGGGAAAGGATATGTACTGGGAACTCCTCAGAAGAATCTGATTTGTGGTGAGGGGAGAGAATAAAAGCTCATTTAGGAACGACATGAACATGCTGGTAGGTAGCTGTTTATCAGTAAATATCTCCACTGAGATTAAGAAAAGCAGTAGCTTAATAAATTAAGTACTTCCTGGTATGGTTACTGTACTGGTAACTCCCAAAAGAATCTGGATTGTGGTGAGGGAACAGAGAAAAAAGCTCATTTAGGACCTGCACTTACGAAGGGGGTAGGCAGCTGTATATCAGGGAGTAAACCTTCTGAGAATAAAAACAGCTGGAGCTTGTTAAGGTAATTACACTGGAAAGGATAATGTACTGGGAACTCCTCAGAAGAATCTGATTTGTGGTGGGGAGAGAGAAAAAGCTCATTTAGGAACGACATGAACATGCTGTAGGTAGCTGTTTATCAGTAAATATCTCCACTGAGATTAAGAAAAGCAGCAGCTTAATAAATTAAGTCTTCCTGGTATGGATACTGTACTGGTAACTCCCCAAAAGAATCTGGATTGTGGTGAGGGAACAGAGAAAAAAGCTCATTTAGGAACGACATGAACATGCTGCGTAGGTAGCTGTTTATCAGTAAATATCTCCACTGAGATTAAGAAAAGCAGTAGCTTAATAAATTAAGTACTTCCTGGTATGGTTACTGTACTGGTAACTCCCCAAAAGAATCTGGATTGTGGTGAGGGAACAGAGAAAAAAGCTCATTTAGGACCTGACTTACGAAGGGGGTAGGCAGCTGTATATCAGGGATAAACCTTCTGAGAATAAAAACAGCTGGAGCTTGTTAAGGTAATTACACAGGGGAAAGGTATAATGTACTGGGAACTCCTCCAGAAGAATCTGATTTGTGGTGAGGGGAGAGAGATAAAAGCTCATTTAGGAACGACATGAACATGCTGCGTAGGTAGCTGTTTATCAGTAAATATCTCCACTGAGATTAAGAAAAGCAGTAGCTTAATAAATTAAGTAATTCCTGGTATGGTTACTGTACTGGTAACTCCCCAAAGAATCTGGATTGTGGTGAGGGAACAGAGAAAAAAGCTCATTTAGGACCTGCACTTACGAAGGGGGTAGGCAGCTGTATATCAGGGAGTATCCTTCTGAGAATAAAAAGCAGCTGGAGCTTGTTAAGGTAATTACACAGGGGAAAGGATAATGTACTGGGAACTCCTCAGAAGAATCTGATTTGTGGTGAGGGAGAGAGATAAAAGCTCATTTAGGAACGACATGAACATGCTGCTAGGTAGCTGTTTATCAGTAAATATCTCCACTGAGATTAAGAAAAGCAGCAGCTTAATAAATTAAGTACTTCCTGGTATGGATACTGTACTGGTAACTCCCCAAAAGAATCTGGATTGTGGTGAGGGAACAGAGAAAAAAGCTCATTTAGGAACGACATGAACATGCTGCGTAGGTAGCTGTTTATCAGTAAATATCTCCACTGAGATTAAGAAAAGCAGTAGCTTAATAAATTAAGTACTTCCTGGTATGGTTACTGTACTGGTAACTCCCCAAAAGAATCTGGATTGTGGTGAGGGAACAGAGAAAAAAGCTCATTTAGGACCTGCACTTACGAAGGGGGTAGGCAGCTGTATATCAGGGAGTAAACCTTCTGAGAATAAAAACAGCTGGAGCTTGTTAAGGTAATTACACAGGGGAAAGGATAATGTACTGGGAACCCTCAGAAGAATCTGATTTGTGGTGAGGGGAGAGAGATAAAAGCTCATTTAGGAACGACATGAACATGCTTGCATAGGTAGCTGTTTATCAGTAAATATCTCCACTGAGATTAAGAAAAGTAGAGCTTAATAAATTAAGTACTTCCTGGTATGGATACTGTACTGGTAACTCCCCAAAAGAATCTGGATTGTGGTGAGGGACAGAGAAATAAAGCTCATTTAGGAACGACATGAACATGCTCCGTAAGTAGCTGTTTATCAGTAAATATCTCCACTGAGATTAAGAAAAGCAGTAGCTTAATAAATTAAGTACTTCGTGGTATGGTAACTGTACTGGAACTCCCAAAAGAATCTGGATTGTGGTGAGGGAACAGAGAAAAAAGCTCATTTAGGACCTGCACTTACGAAGGGGGTAGGCAGCTGTATATCAGGGAGTAAACCTTCTGAGAATAAAAACAGCTGGAGCTTGTTAAGGTAATTACACAGGGGAAAGGATAATGTACTGGGAACTCCTCAGAAGAATCTGATTTGTGGTGAGGGGAGAGAGATAAAAGCTCATTTAGGACGACATGAACATGCTGCGTAGGTAGCTGTTTATCAGTAAATATCTCCACTGAGATTAAGAAAAGCAGTAGCTTAATAAATTAAGGTACTTCCTGGTATGGTTACTGTACTGGAACTCCCCAAAAGAATCTGGATTGTGGTGAGGGAACAGAGAAAAAAGCTCATTTAGACCTGCACTTACGAAGGGGGTAGGCAGCTGTATATCAGGAAGTAAACCTTCTGAGAATAAAAAGCAGCTGGAGCTTGTTAAGGTAATTACACAGGGGAAAGGATAATGTACTGGGAACTCCTCAGAAGAATCTGATTTGTGGTGAGGGGAGAGAGATAAAAGCTCATTTAGGAACGACATGAACATGCTGCTTAGGTAGCTATTTATCAGTAAATATCTCCACTGAGATTAAGAAAAGCAGGAGCTTAATAAATTGAGTACTTCCTGGTATGGTTACTGTACTGTAACTCCCCAAAAGAATCTGGATTGTGGTGAGGAACAGAGAAAAAAGCTCATTTAGGAACTGCACTTGCGAAGGGGGTAGGCAGCTGTATATCAGGGAGTAAACCTTCTGACTGAGATAAAAACAGCTGTAGCTTGTTAAGGTAATTACACAGGGGAAAGGATATGTACTGGGAACTCCTCAGAAGAATCTGATTTGTGGTGAGGGGAGAGAGATAAAAGCTCATTTATGAACTACATGAACATGCTGCGTAGGTAGCTGTTTATCAGTAAATATCTCCACTGAGATTAAGAAAAGCAGCAGCTCAATAAATTAAGTACTTCCTGGTATGGATACTGTACTGGTAACTCCCCAAAAGAATCTGGATTGTGGTGAGGGAACAGAGAAAAAAGCTCATTTAGGAACGACATGAACATGCTGCGTAGGTAGCTGTTTATCAGTAAATATTTCCACTGAGATTAAGAAAAGCAGTAGTTTAATAAATTAAGTACTTCCTGGTATGGTTACTGTACTGGTAATTCCCCAAAAGAATCTGGATTGTGGTGAGGGAACAGAGAAAAAGCTCATTTAGGACCTGCACTTACGAAGGGGGTAGGCAGCTGTATATCAGGGAGTAAACCTTCTGAGAATAAAAACAGCTGGAGCTTGTTAAGGTAATTACACAGGGGAAAGGATAATGTACTGGGAACTCCTCAGAAGAATCTGATTTGTGGTGAGGGAGAGAGATAAAAGCTCATTTAGGAACGACATGAACATGCTGCGTAGGTAGCTCTTTATCAGTAAATATCTCCACTGAGATTAAGAAAAGCAGTAGCTAATAAATTAAGTACTTCCTGGTATGGTTACTGTACTGTAACTCCCCAAAAGAATCTGGATTGTGGTGAGGGAACAGAGAAAAAAGCTCATTTAGGACCTGCACTTGCGAAGGGGGTAGGCAGCTGTATATCAGGGAGTAAACCTTCTGAGAATAAAAACAGCTGGAGCTTGTTAAGGTAATTACACAGGGGAAAGGATAATGTACTGGGAACTCCTCAGAAGAATCTGATTTGTGGTGAGGGGAGAGAGCTAAAAGCTCATTTGTGAACTACATGAACATGCTGCGTAGGTAGCTGTTTATCAGTAAATATCTCCACTGAGATTAAGAAAAGCAGTAGCTTAATAAATTAAGTACTTCCTGGTATGGTTACTGTACTGGTAACTCCCCAAAAGAATCTGATTGTGGTGAGGGAACAGAGAAAAAAGCTCATTTAGGACCTGCACTTACGAAGGGGGTAGGCAGCTGTATATCAGGGAGAAAACCTTCTGAGAATAAAAACAGCTGGAGCTTGTTAAGGGAATTACACAGGGGAAAGGATAATGTACTGGGAACTCCTCAGAAGAATCTGATTTTGTGGTGAGGGGAGAGAGATAAAAGCTCATTTAGGAACGACATGAACATGCTGCGTAGGTAGCTGTTTATCAGTAAATATCTCCACTGAGATTAAGAAAAGCAGTAGCTTAATAAATTAAGTACTTCCTGGTATGGTTACTGTACTGGTAACTCCCCAAAAGAATCTGGATTGTGGTGAGGGAACAGAGAAAAAGCTCATTAAGGACCTGCACTTACGAAGGGGGTAGGCAGCTGTATATCAGGGGGTAAACCTTCTGAGAATAAAAACAGCTGGAGCTTGTTAAGGTAATTACACAGGGGAAAGGATAATGTACTGGAAACTCCTCAGAAGAATCTGGTTTGTGGTGAGGGGAGAGAGATAAAAGCTCATTTAGGAACGACATGAACATGCTGCGTAGGTAGCTGTTTATCAGTAAATATCTCCACTGAGATTAAGCAAAGCAGTAGCTTAATAAATTAAGTACTTCCTGGTATGGTTACTGTACTGGAAACTCCCCAAAAGAATCTGGATTGTGGTGAGGGAACAGAGAAAAAAGCTCATTTAGGACCTGCACTTACGAAGGGGGTAGGCAGCTGTATATCAGGGAGTAAACCTTCTGAGAATAAAAACAGCTGGAGCTTGTTATGGTAATTACACAGGGGAAAGGATAATGTACTGGGAACTCCTCAGAAGAATCTGATTTGTGGTGAGGGGAGAGAGATAAATGCTCATTTAGGAACGACATGAACATGCTGCGTAGGTAGCTATTTATCAGTAAATATCTCCACTGAGATTAAGAAAAGCAGCAGCTTAATAAATTAAGTACTTCCTGGTATGGATACTGTACTGGTAACTCCCCAAAAGAATCTGGATTGCGGTGAGGGACCAGAGAAAAAAGCTCATTTAGGACCTGCACTACGAAGGGGGTAGGCAGCTTTATATGAGGGAGTAAACCTTCTGAGAATAAAAACAGCTGGAGCTTGTTAAGGTAATTACACAGGGGAAAGGATAATGTACTGGGAACTCCTCAGAAGAATCTGATTTGTGGTGAGGGGAGAGTGATAAAAGCTCATTTAGGAACGACATGAACATGCTGCGTAGGTAGCTGTTTATCAGTAAATATCTCCACTGAGATTAAGAAAAGCAGTAGCTTAATAAATTAAGTACTTCCTGGTATGGTTACTGTACTGGTAACTCCCCAAAAGAATCTGGATTGTGGTGAGGGAACAGAGAAAAAAGCTCATTTAGGACCTGCACTCACGAAGGGGGTAGGCAGTTGTATATCAGGGAGTAAACCTTCTGCGAATAAAAACAGCTGGACCTTGTTAAGGTAATTACACAGGGGAAAGGATAATGTACTGGGAACTCCTCAGAAGAATCTGATTTGTGATGAGGGGAGAGACATAAAAGCTCATTTAGGAACGACATGAACATGCTGAGTAGGTAGCTGTTTATCAGTAAATATCTCCACTGAGATTAAGAAAAGCAGTAGCTTAATTAATTAAGTAATTCCTGGTATGGTTACTGTACTGGTAACTCCCCAAAAGAATCTGGATTGTGGTGAGGGAACAGAGAAAAAAGCTCATTTATGACCTGCACTTACGAAGGGGGTAGGCAGCTGTATATCAGGGAGTATCGCTTCTGAGAATAAAAACAGCTGGAGCTTGTTAAGGTAATTACACAGGGGAAAGGATAATGTACTGGGAACTCCTCAGAAGAATCTGATTTGTGGTGAGGGGAGAGAGATAAAAGCTCATTTAGGAACGACATGAACATGCTGCTTAGGTAGCTATTTATCAGTAAATATCTCCACTGAGATTAAGAAAAGCAGTAGTTTAATAAATTGAGTACTTCCTGGTATGGTTACTGTACTGATAACTCCCCAAAAGAATCTGGATTGCGGTGAGGGAACAGAGAAAAAAGCTCATTTAGGAACTGCACTTGCGAAGTGGGTAGGCAGCTGTATATCAGGGAGTAAACCTTCTGAGAATAAAAACAGCTGTAGCTTGTTAAGGTAATTACACAGGGGAAAGGATAATATACTGGGAACTCCTCAGAAGAATCTGATTTGTGGTGAGGGGAGAGAGATAAAAGCTCATTTATGAACTACATGAACATGCTGCGTAGGTAGCTGTTTATCAGTAAATATCTCCACTGAGATTAAGAAAAGCAGCAGCTTAATAAATTAAGTACTTCCTGGTATGGATACTGTACTGGTAACTCCCCAAAAGAATCTGGATTGTGGTGAGGGAACAGAGAAAAAAGCTCATTTAGGAACGACATGAACATGCTGCGTAGGTAGCTGTTTATCAGTAAATATCTCCACTGAGATTAAGAAAAGCAGTAGTTTAATAAATTAAGTACTTCCTGGTATGGTTACTGTACTGGTAATTCCCCAAAAGAATCTGGATTGTGGTGAGGGAACAGAGAAAAAAGCTCATTTAGGACCTGCACTTACGAAGGGGGTAGGCAGCTGTATATCAGGGAGTAAACCTTCTGAGAATAAAAACAGCTGGAGCTTGTTAAGGTAATTACACAGGGGAAAGGATAATGTACTGGGAACTCCTCAGAAGAATCTGATTTGTGGTGAGCGGAGAGAGATAAAAGCTCATTTAGGAACGACATGAACATGCTGCGTAGGTAGCTCTTTATCAGTAAATATCTCCACTGAGATTAAGAAAAGCAGTAGCTCAATAAATTAAGTACTTCCTGGTATGGTTACTGTACTGATAACTCCCCAAAAGAATCTGGATTGCGGTGAGGGAACAGAGAAAAAACCTCATTTAGGACCTGCACTTGCGAAGGGCGTAGGCAGCTGTATATCAGGGAGTAAACCTTCTGTGAATAAAAACAGCTGGAGCTTGTTAAGGTAATTACACAGGGGAAAGGATAATGTACTGGGAACTCCTCAGAAGAATCTGATTTGTGGTGAGGGGAGAGAGCTAAAAGCTCATTTGTGAACTACATGAACATGCTGCGTAGGTAGCTGTTTATCAGTAAATATCTCCACTGAGATTAAGAATAGCAGTAGCTTAATAAATTAAGTACTTCCTGGTATGGTTACTGTACTGGTAACTCCCCAAAAGAATCTGAATTGTGGTGAGGGAACAGAGAAAAAAGCTCATTTAGGACCTGCACTTACGAAGGGGGTAGGCAGCTGTATATCAGGGAGTAAACCTTCTGAGAATAAAAACAGCTGGAGCTTGTGAAGGGAATTACACAGGGGAAAGGATAATGTACTGGGAACTCCTCAGAAGAATCTGATTTTTGGTGAGGGGAGAGAGATAAAAGCTCATTTAGGAACGACATGAACATGCTGCGTAGGTAGCTGTTTATCAGTAAATATCTCCACTGAGATTAAGAAAAGCAGTAGCTTAATAAATTAAGTACTTCCTGGTATGGTTACTGTACTGGTAACTCCCCAAAAGAATCTGGATTGTGGTGAGGGAACAGAGAAAAACTCATTAAGACCTGCACTTACGAAGGGGGTAGGCAGCTGTATATCAGGGGGTAAACCTTCTGCGAATAAAAACAGCTGGAGCTTGTTAAGGTAATTACACAGGGGAAAGGATAATGTACTGGAAACTCCTCAGAAGAATCTGATTTGTGGTGAGGGGAGAGAGATAAATGCTCATTGAGGAACGACATGAACATGCTGCGTAGGTAGCTGTTTATCAGTAAATATCTCCACTGAGATTAAGAAAAGCAGCAGCTTAATAAATTAAGTACTTCCTGGTATGGATACTGTACTGGTAACTCCCCAAAAGAATCTGGATTGCGGTGAGGGACCAGAGAAAAAAGCTCATTTAGGACCTGCACTTACGAAGGGGGTAGGCAGCTGTATATGAGGGAGTAAACCTTCTGAGAATAAAAACAGCTGGAGCTTGTTAAGGTAATTACACAGGGGAAAGGATAATGTACTGGGAACTCCTCAGAAGAATCTGATTTGTGGTGAGGGGAGAGTGATAAAAGCTCATTTAGGAACGACATGAACATGCTGCGTAGGTAGCTGTTTATCAGTAAATATCTCCACTGAGATTAAGAAAAGCAGTAGCTTAATAAATTAAGTACTTCCTGGTATGGTTACTGTACTGGTAACTCCCCAAAAGAATCTGGATTGTGGTGAGGGAACAGAGAAAAAAGCTCATTTAGGACCTGCACTCACGAAGGGGGTAGGCAGTTGTATATCAGGGAGTAAACCTTCTGAGAATAAAAACAGCTGGACCTTGTTAAGGTAATTACACAGGGGAAAGTATAATGTACTGGGAACTCCTCCGAAGAATCTGATTTGTGGTGAGGGGAGAGAGATAAAAGCTCATTTAGGAACGACATGAATATGCTGCGTAGGTAGCTGTTTATCAGTAAATATCTCCACTGAGATTAAGAAAAGCAGTAGCTTAATAAATTAAGTAATTCCTGGTATGGTTACTGTACTGGTAACTCCCCAAAAGAATCTGGATTGTGGTGAGGGAACAGAGAAAAAAGCTCATTTATGACCTGCACTTACGAAGGGGGTAGGCAGCTGTATATCAGGGAGTATCGCTTCTGAGAATAAAAAGAGCTGGAGCTTGTTAAGGTAATTACACAGGGGAAAGGATAATGTACTGGGAACTCCTCAGAAGAATCTGATTTGTGGTGAGTGGAGAGAGATAAAAGCTCATTTAGGAACGACATGAACATGCTGCATACGTAGCTGTTTATCCGTAAATATCTCCACTGAGATTAAGAAAAGCAGCAGCTTAATAAATTAAGTACTTCCTGGTATGGATACTGTACTGGTAACTCCCCAAAAGAATCTGGATTGTGGTGAGGGAACAAAGAAAAAAGCTCATTCAGGAACGACATGAACATGCTGCGTAGGTAGCTGTTTATCAGTAAATATCTCCACTGAGATTAAGAAAAGCAGTAGCTTATTAAATTAAGTACTTCCTGGTATGGTTACTGTACTGGTAACTCCCCAAAAGAATCTGGATTGTGGTGAGGGAACAGAGAAAAAAGCTCATTTAGGACCTGCACTTACAAAGGGGGTAGGCAGCTGTATATCAGGGAGTAAACCTTCTGAGAATAAAAACAGCTGGAGCTTGTTAAGGTAATTACACAGGGGAAAGGATAATATACTGGGAACACCTCAGAAGATTCTGATTTGTGGTGAGGGGAGAGAGATAAAAGCTCATTTAGGAACGACATGAACATGCTTCATATGTAGCTGTTTATCCGTAAATATCTCCACTGAGATTAAGAAAAGTAGCAGCTTAATAAATTAAGTACTTCCTGGTATGGATACTGTACTGGTAACTCCCCAAAAGAACCTGGATTGTGGTGAGGGAAGAGAGAATAAACCTCATTTAGGAACGACATGAACATGCTCCGTAAGTAGCTGTTTATCAGTAAATATCTCCACTGAGATTAAGAAAAGCAGTAGCTTAATAAATTAAGTACTTCGTGGTATGGTGACTGTACTGGTACCTCCCCAAAAGAATCTGGATTGTGGTGAGGGAACAGAGAAAAAAGCTCATTTAGGACCTGCACTTACGAAGGGGGTAGGCAGCTGTATATCAGGGAGTAAACCTTCTGAGAATAAAAACAGCTGGAGCTTGTTAAGGTAATTACACAGGGGAAAGGATAATGTACTGGGAACTCCTCAGAAGAATCTGAATTTTGGTGAGGGGAGAGAGATAAAAGCTCATTTAGGCACGACATGAACATGCTGCGTAGGTAGCTGTTTATCAGTAAATATCTCCACTGAGATTAAGAAAGCAGTAGCTTAATAAATTATGTACTTCCTGGTATGGTTACTGTACTGGTAACTCCCCAAAAGAATCTGGATTGTGGTGAGGGAACAGAGAAAAAAGCTCATTTAAGACCTGCACTTACGAAGGGGGTAGGCAGCTGTATATCAGGAAGTAAACCTTCTGAGAATAAAAAGAGCTGGAGCTTGTTAAGGTAATTACACAGGGGAAAGGATAATGTACTGGGAACTCCTCAGAAGAATCTGATTTGTGGTGAGGGGAGAGAGATAAAAGCTCATTTAGGAACGACATGAACATGCTGCTTAGGTAGCTATTTATCAGTAAATATCTCCACTGAGATTAAGAAAAGCAGGAGCTTAATAAATTGAGTACTTCCTGGTATGGTTACTGTACTGATAACTCCCCAAAAGAATCTGGATTGCGGTGAGGAAACAGAGAAAAAAGCTCATTTAGGAACTGCACTTGCGAAGGGGGTAGGCAGCTGTATATCAGGGAGTAAACCTTCTGACAATAAAAACAGCTGTAGCTTGTTAAGGTAATTACACAGGGGAAAGGATAATGTACTGGGAACTCCTCAGAAGAATCTGATTTGTGGTGAGGGGAGAGAGATAAAAGCTCATTTATGAACTACATGAACATGCTGCGTAGGTAGCTGTTTATCAGTAAATATCTCCACTGAGATTAAGAAAAGCAGCAGCTCAATAAATTAAGTACTTCCTGGTATGGATACTGTACTGGTAACTCCCCAAAAGAATCTGGATTGTGGTGAGGGAACAGAGAAAAAAGCTCATTTAGGAACGACATGAACATGCTGCGTAGGTAGCTGTTTATCAGTAAATATTTCCACTGAGATTAAGAAAAGCAGTAGTTTAATAAATTAAGTACTTCCTGGTATGGTTACTGTACTGGTAATTCCCCAAAAGAATCTGGATTGTGGTGAGGGAACAGAGAAAAAGCTCATTTAGGACCTGCACTTACGAAGGGGGTAGGCAGCTGTATATCAGGGAGTAAACCTTCTGAGAATAAAAACAGCTGGAGCTTGTTAAGGTAATTACACAGGGGAAAGGATAATGTACTGGGAACTCCTCAGAAGAATCTGATTTGTGGTGAGCGGAGAGAGATAAAAGCTCATTTAGGAACGACATGAACATGCTGCGTAGGTAGCTCTTTATCAGTAAATATCTCCACTGAGATTAAGAAAAGCAGTAGCTCAATAAATTAAGTACTTCCTGGTATGGTTACTGTACTGATAACTCCCCAAAAGAATCTGGATTGCGGTGAGGGAACAGAGAAAAAACCTCATTTAGGACCTGCACTTGCGAAGGGGGTAGGCAGCTGTATATCAGGGAGTAAACCTTCTGAGAATAAAAACAGCTGGAGCTTGTTAAGGTAATTACACAGGGGAAAGGATAATGTACTGGGAACTCCTCAGAAGAATCTGATTTGTGGTGAGGGGAGAGAGCTAAAAGCTCATTTGTGAACTACATGAACATGCTGCGTAGGTAGCTGTTTATCAGTAAATATCTCCACTGAGATTAAGAAAAAGCAGTAGCTTAATAAATTAAGTACTTCCTGGTATGGTTACTCTACTGGTAACTCCCCAAAAGAATCTGAATTGTGGTGAGGAACAGAGAAAAAAGCTCATTTAGGACCTGCACTTACGAAGGGGGTAGGCAGCTGTATATCAGGGAGAAAACCTTCTGAGAATAAAAACAGCTGGAGCTTGTTAAGGGAATTACACAGGGGAAAGGATAATGTACTGGGAACTCCTCAGAAGAATCTGATTTTTGGTGAGGGGAGAGAGATAAAAGCTCATTTAGGAACGACATGAACATGCTGCGTAGGTAGCTGTTTATCAGTAAATATCTCCACTGAGATTAAGAAAAGCAGTAGCTTAATAAATTAAGTACTTCCTGGTATGGTTACTGTACTGGTAACTCCCCAAAAGAATCTGGATTGTGGTGAGGGAACAGAGAAAAACTCATTAAGACCTGCACTTACGAAGGGGGTAGGCAGCTGTATATCAGGGGGTAAACCTTCTGAGAATAAAAACAGCTGGAGCTTGTTAAGGTAATTACACAGGGGAAAGGATAATGTACTGGAAACTCCTCAGAAGAATCTGGTTTGTGGTGAGGGGAGAGAGATAAAAGCTCATTTAGGAACGACATGAACATGCTGCGTAGGTAGCTGTTTATCAGTAAATATCTCCACTGAGATTAAGCAAAGCAGTAGCTTAATAAATTAAGTACTTCCTGGTATGGTTACTCTACTGGAAACTCCCCAAAAGAATCTGGATTGCGGTGAGGGAACAGAGAAAAAAGCTCATTTAGGACCTGCACTTACGAAGGGGGTAGGCAGCTGTATATCAGGGAGTAAACCTTCTGAGAATAAAAACAGCTGGAGCTTGTTATGGTAATTACACAGGGGAAAGGATAATGTACTGGGAACTCCTCAGAAGAATCTGATTTGTGGTGAGGGGAGAGAGATAAATGCTCATTGAGGAACGACATGAACATGCTGCGTAGGTAGCTATTTATCAGTAAATATCTCCACTGAGATTAAGAAAAGCAGCAGCTTAATAAATTAAGTACTTCCTGGTATGGATACTGTACTGGTAACTCCCCAAAAGAATCTGGATTGCGGTGAGGGACCAGAGAAAAAAGCTCATTTAGGACCTGCACCTACGAAGGGGGTAGGCAGCTTTATATGAGGGAGTAAACCTTCTGAGAATAAAAACAGCTGGAGCTTGTTAAGGTAATTACACAGGGAAAGGATAATGTACTGGGAACTCCTCAGAAGAATCTGATTTGTGGTGAGGGGAGAGTGATAAAAGCTCATTTAGGAACGACATGAACATGCTGCGTAGGTAGCTGTTTATCAGTAAATATCTCCACTGAGATTAAGAAAAGCAGTAGCTTAATAAATTAAGTACTTCCTGGTATGGTTACTGTACTGGTAACTCCCCAAAAGAATCTGGATTGTGGTGAGGGAACAGAGAAAAAAGCTCATTTAGGACCTGCACTCACGAAGGGGGTAGGCAGTTGTATATCAGGGAGTAAACCTTCTGCGAATAAAAACAGCTGGACCTTGTTAAGGTAATTACACAGGGGAAAGGATAATGTACTGGGAACTCCTCAGAAGAATCTGATTTGTGATGAGGGGAGAGACATAAAAGCTCATTTAGGAACGACATGAACATGCTGAGTAGGTAGCTGTTTATCAGTAAATATCTCCACTGAGATTAAGAAAAGCAGTAGCTTAATTAATTAAGTAATTCCTGGTATGGTTACTGTACTGGTAACTCCCCAAAAGAATCTGGATTGTGGTGAGGGAACAGAGAAAAAAGCTCATTTATGACCTGCACTTACGAAGGGGGTAGGCAGCTGTATATCAGGGAGTATCGCTTCTGAGAATAAAAACAGCTGGAGCTTGTTAAGGTAATTACACAGGGGAAAGGATAATGTACTGGGAACTCCTCAGAAGAATCTGATTTGTGGTGAGGGGAGAGAGATAAAAGCTCATTTAGGAACGACATGAACATGCTGCTTAGGTAGCTATTTATCAGTAAATATCTCCACTGAGATTAAGAAAAGCAGTAGTTTAATAAATTGAGTACTTCCTGGTATGGTTACTGTACTGATAACTCCCCAAAAGAATCTGGATTGCGGTGAGGGAACAGAGAAAAAAGCTCATTTAGGAACTGCA
>NW_025960577.1:0-51790 GCF_023159225.1 Perognathus longimembris pacificus
CTCCCTGATATACAGCTGCCCTACCCCCCTTCGTAAGTGCAGGTCCTAAATGAGCTTTTTTCTCTGTTCCCTCACCACAATCCAGATTCTTTTGGGGAGTTACCAGTACAGTAACCATATCAGGAAGTACTTAATTTATTAAGCTACTGCTTTTCTTAATCTCAGTGGAGATATTTACTTATAAACAGCTACCTACGCAGCATGTTCATGTCGTTCCTAAATGAGCTTTTATCTCTCTCCCCTCACCACAAATCAGATTCTTCTGAGGAGTTCCCAGTACATTATCCTTTCCCCTGTGTAATTACCTTAACAAGCTCCAGCTGTTTTTATTCTCAGAAGGTTTACTCCCTGATATACAGCTGCCTACCCCCCTTCGTAAGTGCAGTTCTTAAATGAGCTTTTTTCTCTGTTCCCTCACCACAATCCAGATTCTTTTGCGGAGTTACCAGTACAGTAACCATACCAGGAAGTACATAATTTATTAAGCTACTGCTTTTATTAATCTCAGTGGAGATATTTACTGATAAACAGCTACCTACGCAGCATGTTCATGTCGTTCCTAAATGAGCTTTTATCTCTCTCCCCTCACCACAAATCAGATTCTTCTGAGGAGTTCCCAGTACATTATCCTTTCCCCTGTGTAATTACCTTAACAAGCTCCAGCTGTTTTTATTATCAGAAGGTTTACTCCCTGATATACAGTTGCCTACCCCCTTCGTAAGTGCAGGTCTTAAATGAGCTTTTTTCTCTGTTCCCTCACCACAATCCAGATTCTTTTGGGGAGTTACCAGTACAGTAACCATACCAGGAAGTACTTAATTTATTAAGCTACTGCTTTTCTTAATCTCAGTGGAGATATTTACTGATAAACAGCTACCTACGCAGAATGTTCATGTCGTTCCTAAATGAGCTTTTATCTCTCTCCCCTCAGCACAAATCAGATTCTTCTGAGGAGTTCCCAGTACATTATCCTTTCCCCTGTGTAATTACCTTAACAAGCTCCAGGTGTTTTTATTCTCAGAAGGTTTACTCCCTGATATACAGCTCCCTTCCCCCTTCGTAAGTGCAGGTCCTAAATGAGCTTTTTTCTCTGTTCCCTCACCACAATCCAGATTCTTTTGGGGAGTTACCAGTACAGTAACCATACCAGGAAGTACTTAATTTATTAAGCTACTGCTTTTCTTAATCTCAGTGAGATATTTACTGATAAACAGCTACCTACGCAGCATGTTCATGTCGTTCCTAAATGAGCATTTATCTCTCTCCCCTCACCACAAATCAGATTCTTCTGAGGAGTTCCCAGTACATTATCCTTTCCCCTGTGTAATTACCTTAACAAGCTCCAGCTGTTTTTATTCTCAGAAGGTTTACTCCCTGATATACAGCTGCCTACCCCCTTCGTAAGTGCAGGTCCTAAATGAGCTTTTTTCTCTGTTCCCTCACCACAATCCAGATTCTTTTGCGAAGTTACCAGTACAGTAACCATACCAGGAAGTACTTAATTTATTAAGCTACTGCTTTTCTTAATCTCAGTGGAGATATTTACTGATAAACAGCTACCTACGCAGCATGTTCATGTCGTTCGTAAATGAGCTTTTATCTCTCTCCCCTCACCACAAATCAGATTCTTCTGAGGAGTTCCCAGTACATTATCCTTTCCCCTGTGTAATTACCTTAACAAGCTCCAGCTGTGTTTATTCTCAGAAGGTTTACTCCCTGATATACAGCTGCCTACCCCCTTCGTAAGTCCAGGTCCTAAATGAGCTTTTTTCTCTGTTCCCTCACCACAATCCAGATTCTTTTGGGGAGTTACCAGTACAGTAACCATACCAGGAAGTACTTAATTTATTAAGCTACTGCTTTTCTTAATCTCAGTGGAGATATTTACTGATAAACAGCTACCTACGCAGCATGTTCATGTCGTTCCTAAATGAGCTTTTATCTCTCTCCCCCTCACCACAAATCAGATTCTTCTGAGGAGTTCCCAGTACATTATCCTTTCCCCTGTGTAATTACCTTAACAAGCTCAGCTGTTTTTATTCTCAGAAGGTTTACTCCCTGATATACAGCTGCCTACCCCCTTCGTAAGTGCAGGTCCTAAATGAGCTGTTTTCTCTGTTCCCTCACCACAATCCAGATTCTTTTGGGGAGTTACCAGTACAGTAACCATACCAGGAAGTACTTAATTATTAAGCTACTGCTTTTCTTAATCTCAGTGGAGATATTTACTGATAAACAGCTACCTACATAGCATGTTCATGTCGTTCCTAAATGAGCTTTTATCTCTCTCCCCCTCACCACAAATCAGATTCTTCTGAGGAGTTCCCAGTACATTATCCTTTCCCCTGTGTAATTACCTTAACAAGCTCCAGCTGTTTTTATTCTCAGAATGTTTACTCCCCGATATACAGCTGCCTACCCCCTTCGTAAGTGCAGGTCCTAAATGAGCTTTTTTCTCTGTTCCCTCACCACAATCCAGATTCTTTTGGGGAGTTACCAGTACAGTAACCATACCAGGAAGTACTTAATTTATTAAGCTACTGCTTTTCTTAATCTCAGTGGAGATATTTACTGATAAACAGCTACCTACGCAGCATGATCATGTCGTTCTAAATGAGCTTTTATCTCTCTCCCCTCACCACAAAATCAGATTCTTCTGAGGAGTTCCCAGTACATTATCCTTTCCCCTGTGTAATTACCTTAACAAGCTCCAGCTGTTTTTATTCTCAGAAGGTTTACCTCCCTGATATACAGCTGCCTATCCCCTTCGTAATTGCAGGTCCTAAATGAGCTTTTTTTCTCTGTTCCCTCACCACAATCCAGATTCTTTTGGGAGTTACCAGTACAGTAACCATACCAGGAAGTACTTAATTTATTAAGCTACTGCTTTTCTTAATCTCAGTGGAGATATTTACTGATAACTGCTACCTACGCAGCATGTTCATGTCGTTCCTAAATGAGCTTTTATCTCTCTCCCCTCACCACAAATCAGATTCTTCTGAGGAGTTCCAGTACATTATCCTTTCCCCTGTGTAATTACCTTAACAAGCTCCAGCTGTTTTTATTCTCAGAAGGTTTACCTCCCTGATATACAGCTGCCTACCCCCTTCGTAAGTGCAGGTCCTAAATGAGCTTTTTTCTCTGTTCCCTCACCACAATCCAGATTCTTTTGGGGAGTTACCAGTACAGTAATCATACCAGGAAGTCCTTAATTTATTAAGCTACTGCTTTTCTTAATCTCAGTGGAGATATTTACTGATAAACAGCTACCTACGCAGCATGTTCATGTCGTTCCTAAATGAGCTTTTATCTCTCTCCCCTCACCACAAATCAGATTCTTCTGAGGAGTTCCCAGTACATTATCCTTTCCCCTGTTTAATTACCTTAACAAGCTCCAGCTGTTTTTATTCTCAGAAGGTTTACTCCCTGATATACTGCTGCCTACCCCCTTCGTAAGTGCAGGTCCTAAATGAGCTTTTTTCTCTGTTCCCTCACCACAATCCAGATTCTTTTTTGGAGTTACCAGTACAGTAACCATACCAGGAAGTACTTAATTTATTAAGCTATTGCTTTTCTTAATCTCAGTGGAGATATTTACTGATAAACAGCTACCTACGCAGCATGATCATGTCGTTCCTAAATGAGCTTTTATCTCTCTCCCCTCACCACAAATCAGATTCTTCTGAGGAGTTCCCAGTACATTATCCTTTCCCCTGTGTAATTACCTTAACAAGCTCCAGCTGTTTTTATTCTCAGAAGGTTTACTCCCTGATACACTGCTGCCTACCCCCCTTCGTAAGTGCAGGTCCTAAATGAGCTTTTTTCTATGTTCCCCTCACCACAATCCAGATTCTTTTGGGGAGTTACCAGTACAGTAACCATACCAGGAAGTACTTAATTTATTAAGCTACTGCTTTTCTTAATCTCAGTGGAGATATTTACTGATAAACAGCTACCTACGCAGCATGTTCATGTCGTTCCTAAATGAGCTTTTATCTCTCTCCCCCTCACCACAAATCAGATTCTTCTGAGGAGTTCCCAGTACATTATCCTTTCCCCTGTGTAATTACCTTAACAAGCTCCAGCTGTTTTTATTCTCAGAAGGTTTACTCCCTGATATACTGCTGCCTACCCCCTTCGTAAGTGCAGGTCCTAAATGAGCTTTTTTCTCTGTTCCCTCACCACAATCCAGATTTCTTTTGGGGAGTTACCAGTACAGTAACCATACCAGGAAGTACTTAATTTATTAAGCTACTGCTTTTCTTAATCTCAGTGGAGATATTTACTGATAAACAGCTACCTACGCAGCATGTTCATGTCGTTCCTAAATGAGCTTTTATCTCTCTCCCCTCACCACAAATCAGATTCTTCTGAGGAGTTCCCAGTACATTATCCTTTCCCCTGTGTAATTACCTTAACAAGCTCCAGCTGTTTTTATTCTCAGAAGGTTTACTCCCTGATATACAGCTGCCTACCCCCCTTCGTAAGTGCAGGTCCTAAATGAGCTTTTTTCTCTGTTCCCTCACCACAATCCAGATTCTTTTGTGGAGTTACCAGTACAGTAACCATACCAGGAAGTACTTAATTTATTAAGCTACTGCTTTTCTTAATCTCAGTGGAGATATTTACTGATAAACAGCTACCCTACGCAGCATGTTCATGTCGTTCCTAAATGAGCTTTTATCTCTCTCCCCTCACCACAAATCAGATTCTTCTGAGGAGTTCCCAGTACATTATCCTTTCCCCTGTGTAATTACCTTAACAAGCTCCAGCTGTTTTTATTCTCAGAAGGTTTACTCCCTGATATACAGCTGCCTACCCCCTTCGTAAGTGCAGGTCTTAAATGAGCGTTTTTTCTCTGTTCCCTCACCACAATCCAGATTCTTTTGGGGAGTTACCAGTACAGTAACCATACCAGGAAGTACTTAATTTATTAAGCTACTGCTTTTCTTAATCTCCGTGGAGATATTTACTGATAAACAGCTACCTACGCAGCATGTTCATGTCGTTCCTAAATGAGCTTTTATCTCTCTCCCCTCACCACAAATCAGAGTCTTCTGAGGAGTTCCCAGTACATTATCCTTTCCCCTGTGTAATTACCTTAACAAGCTCCAGCTGTTTTATTCTCAGAAGGTTTACACCCTGATATACAGCTGCTACCCCCTTCGTAAGTGCAGGTCCTAAATGAGCTTTTTTCTCTGTTCCCTCACCACAATCCAGATTCTTTTGGGGAGTTACCAGTACAGTAACCATACCAGGAAGTACTTAATTTATTAAGCTACTGCTTTTCTTAATCTCAGTGGAGATATTTACTGATAAACAGCTAACTACGCAGCATGTTCATGTCGTTCCTAAATGAGCTTTTATCTCTCTCCCCCCTCACCACAAATCAGATTCTTCTGACGAGTTCCCAGTACATTATCCTTTCCCCTGTGTAATTACCTAAACAAGCTCCAGCTGTTTTTATTCTCAGAAGGTTTACTCCCTGATATACAGCTGCCTACCCCCTTCGTAAGTGAAGGTCCTGAATGAGCTTTTTTCTCTGTTCCCTCACCACAATCCAGATTCTTTTGGGGATTTACCAGTACAGTAACCATACCAGGAAGTACTTAATTTATTAAGCTACTGCTTTTCTTAATCTCAGTGGATATATTTACTGATAAACAGCTACCTACGCAGCATGTTCATGTCGTTCCTAAATGAGCTTTTATCTCTCTCCCCTCACCACAAATCAGATTCTTCTGAGGAGTTCCCAGTACATTATCCTTCTTCCCCTGTGTAATTACCTTAACGAAGCTCCAGCTGTTTTTATTCTCAGAAGGTTTACTCCCTGATATACAGCTCCCTACCCCCTTCGTAAGTGCAGGTCCTGAATGAGCTTTTTCTCTGTTCCCTCACCACAATCCAGATTCTTTTGGGGAGTTACCAGTACAGTAACCATACCAGGAAGTACTTAATTTATTAAGCTACTGCTTTTCTTAAACTCAATGGAGATATTTACTGATAAACAGCTACCTACGCAGCATATTCATGTCGTTCCTAAATGAGCTTTTATCTCTCTCCCCTCACCACAAATCAGATTCTTCTGAGGATTTCCCAGTATATTATCCTTCCCCACTGTGTAATTACCTTAACAAGCTCCAGCTGTTTTTATTCTCAGAAGGTTTACTCCATGATATACAGCTGCCTACCCCTTTCGTAAGTGCAGGTCCTAAATGAGCTTTTTTCTCTGTTCCCTCACCACAATCCAGATTCTTTTGGGAGTTACCAGTACAGTAAGCATACCAGGAAGTACTTAATTTATTAAGCTACTGCTTTTCTTAATCTCAGTGGAGATATTTACTGATAAACAGCTACCTACGCAGCATGTTCATGTCCGTTCCTAAATGAGCTTTTATCTCTCTCCCCTCACCACAAATCAGATTCTTCTGAGGAGTTCCCAGTACATTATCCTTTCCCCTGTGTAATTACCTTAACAAGCTCCAGCTGTTTTTATTCTCAGAAGGTTTACTCCCTGATATACAGCTGCCTACCCCCTTCGTAAGTGCAGTTCTTAAATGAGCTTTTTTCTCTGTTCCCTCACCACAATCCAGATTCTTTTGGGGAGTTAACAGTACAGTAACCATACCCGGAAGTACTTAATTTATTAAGCTACTGCTTTTCTTAATCTCAGTGGAGATATTTACTGATAAACAGCTACCTACGCAGCATGTTCATGTCGTTCCTAAATGAGCTTTTATCTCTCTCCCCTCACCACAAATCAGATTCTTCTGAGGAGTTCCCAGTACATTATCCTTTCCCCCTGTGTAAATTACCTTAACAAGCTCCAGCAGTTTTTATTATCAGAAGGTTTACTCCCTGATATACAGATGCCTACCCCCTCGTAAGTGCAGGTCTTAAATGAGCTTTTTTCTCTGTTCCCTGACCACAATCCAGATTCTTTTTGGGGAGTTACCAGTACAGTAACCATACCAGGAAGTACTTAATTTATTAAGCTACTGCTTTTCTTAATCTCAGTGGAGATATTTACTGATAAACAGCTACCTACGCAGCATGTTCATGTCGTTCCTAAATGAGCTTTTATCTCTCTCCCCCTCAGCACAAATCAGATTCTTCTGAGGAGTTTCCAGTACATTATCCTTTCCCCTGTGTAATTACCTTAACAAGCTCCAGGGTGTTTTTATTCTCAGAAGGTTTACTCCCTGATATACAGCTCCCTTCCCCCCTTCGTAAGTGCAGGTCCTAAATGAGCTTTTTTCTCTGTTCCCTCACCACAATCCAGATTCTTTTGCGAAGTTACCAGTACAGTAACCATATCAGGAAGTACTTAATTTATTAAGCTACTGCTTTTCTTAATCTCAGTGGAGATATTTACTTATAAACAGCTACCTAGGCAGCATGTTCATGTCCGTTCCTAAATGAGCTTTTATCTCTCTCCCCTCACCACAAATCAGATTCTTCTGAGGAGTTCCCAGTACATTATCCCTTTCCCCTGTGTAATTACCTTAACAAGCTCCAGCTGTTTTTATTCTCAGAAGGTTTACTCCCTGATATACAGCTGCCTACCCCCTTCGTAAGTGCAGTAATTAAATGAGCTTTTTTCTCTGTTCCCTCACCACAATCCAGATTCTTTTGGGGAGTTACCAGTACAGTAACCATACCAGGAAGTACTTAATTTATTAAGCTACTGCTTTTCTTAATCTCAGTGGAGATATTTACTGATAAACAGCTACCTACGCAGCATGTTCATGTCGTTCCTAAATGAGCTTTTATCTCTCTCCCCTCACCACAAATCAGATTCTTCTGAGGAGTTCCCAGTACATTATCCTTTCCCCTGTGTAATTACCTTAACAAGCTCCAGCTGTTTTTATTATCAGAAGGTTTACTCCCTGATATACAGTTGCCTACCCCCTTCGTAAGTGCAGGTCTTAAATGAGCTTTTTTCCTCTGTTCCCTCACCACAATCCAGATTCTTTTGGGGAGTTACCAGTACAGTAACCATACCAGGAAGTACTTAATTTATTAAGCTACTGCTTTTCTTAATCTCAGTGGAGATATTTACTGATAAACAGCTACCTACGCAGCATGTTCCATGTCGTTCCTAAATGAGCTTTTATCTCTCTCCCCTCAGCACAAATCAGATTCTTCTGAGGAGTTTCCCAGTACATTATCCTTTCCCCTGTGTAATTACCTTAACAAGCTCCAGGTGTTTTTATTCTCAGAAGGTTTACTCCCTGATATACAGCTCCCTTCCCCCTTCGTAGTGCAGGTCCTAAATGAGCTTTTTTCTCTGTTCCCCTCACCACAATCCAGATTCTTTTGGGGAGTTACCAGTACAGTAACCATACCAGGAAGTACTTAATTTATTAAGCTACTGCTTTTCTTAATCTCAGTGGAGATATTTACTGATAAACAGCTACCTACGCAGCATGTTCATGTCGTTCCTAAATGAGCATTTATCTCTCTCCCCTCACCACAAATCAGATTCTTCTGAGGAGTTCCCAGTACATTATCCTTTCCCCTGTGTAATTACCTTAACAAGCTCCAGCTGTTTTTATTCTCAGAAGGTTTACTCCCTGATATACAGCTGCCTACCCCCCTTCGTAAGTGCAGGTCCTAAATGAGCTCTTTTTCTCTGTTCCCTCACCACAATCCAGATTCTTTTGCGAAGTTACCAGTACAGTAACCATACCAGGAAGTACTTAAATTATTAAGCTACTGCTTTTCTTAATCTCAGTGGAGATATTTACTGATAAACAGCTTACCTACGCAGCATGTTCATGTCGTTCGTAAATGAGCTTTTATCTCTCCTCCCCTCACCACAAATCAGATTCTTCTGAGGAGTTCCCAGTACATTATCCTTTCCCCTGTGTAATTACCTTAACAAGCTCCAGCTGTGTTTATTCTCAGAAGGTTTACTCCGTGATATACAGCTGCCTACCCCCTTCGTAAGTCCAGGTCCTAAATGAGCTTTTTTCTCTGTTCCCTCACCACAATCCAGATTCTTTTGGGGAGTTACCAGTACAGTAACCATACCAGGAAGTACTTAATTTATTAAGCTACTGCTTTTCTTAAACTCAGTGGAGATATTTACTGATAAAGAGCTACCTACGCAGCATGTTCATGTCGTTCCTAAATGAGCTTTTATCTCTCTCCCCTCACCACAAATCAGATTCTTCTGAGGAGTTCCCAGTACATTATCCTTTCCCCTGTGTAATTACCTTAACAAGCTCCAGCTGTTTTTATTCTCAGAAGGTTTACTCCCTGATATACAGCTGCCTACCCCCTTCGTAAGTGCAGGTCCCTAAATGAGCTTTTTTCTCTGTTCCCTCACCACAATCCAGATTCTTTTGGGGAGTTACCAGTACAGTAACCATACCAGGAAGTACTTTAATTTATAAAGCTACTGCTTTTCTTAATCTCAGTGGAGATATTTACTGATAAACAGCTACCTACACAGCATGTTCATGTCGTTCCTAAATGAGCTTTTATCTCTCTCCCCCTCACCACAAATCAGATTCTTCTGAGGAGTTCCCAGTACATTATCCTTTCCCCTGTGTAATTACCTTAACAAGCTCCAGCTGTTTTTATTCTCAGAATGTTTACTCCCTGATATACAGCTGCCTACCCCCTTCGTAAGTGCAGGTCCTAAATGAGCTTTTTTCTCTGTTCCCCTCACCACAATCCAGATTCTTTTGGGGAGTTACCAGTACAGTAACCATACCAGGAAGTACTTAATTTATTAAGCTACTGCTTTTCTTAATCTCAGTGGAGATATTTACTGATAAACAGCTACCTACGCAGCATGTTCATGTCGTTCTAAATGAGCTTTTATCTCTCTCCCCTCACCACAAATCAGATTCTTCTGAGGAGTTCCCAGTACATTATCCTTTCCCCTGTGTAATTACCTTAACAAGCTCCAGCTGTTTTTATTCTCAGAAGGTTTACTCCCTGATATACAGCTGCCTATCCCCTTCGTAAGTGCAGGTCCTAAATGAGCTTTTTTCTCTGTTCCCTCACCACAATCCAGATCCTTTTGGGAGTTACCAGTACAGTAAACTATACCAGGAAGTACTTAATTTATTAAGCTACTGCTTTTTCTTAATCTCAGTGGAGATATTTACTGATAAACAGCTACCTACGCAGCATGTTCATGTCGTTCCTAAATGAGCTTTTATCTCTCTCCCCTCACCACAAATCAGATTCTTCTGAGGAGTTCCCAGAACATTCTCCTTTCCCCTGTGTAATTACCTTAACAAGCTCCAGCTGTTTTTATTCTCAGAAGGTTTACTCCCTGATATACAGCTGCCTACCCCCTTCGTAAGTGCAGGTCCCTAAATGAGCTTTTTTCTCTGTTCCCTCACCACAATCCAGATTCTTTTGGGGAGTTACCAGTACAGTAATCATACCAGGAAGTCCTTAATTTATTAAGCTAGTGCTTTTCTTAATCTCAGTGGAGATATTTACTGATAAACAGCTACCTACGCAGCATGTTCATGTCGTTCCTAAATGAGCTTTTATCCTCTCCCCTCACCCACAAATCAGATTCTTCTGAGGAGTTCCCAGTACATTATCCTTTCCCCTGTGTAATAACCTTAACAAGCTCCAGCTGTTTTTATTCTCAGAAGGTTTACTCCCTGATACACTGCTGCCTACCCCCTTCGTAAGTGCAGGTCCTAAATGAGCTTTTTTCTATGTTCCCTCACCACAATCCAGATTCTTTTGTGGAGTTACCAGTACAGTAACCATACCAGGAAGTACTTAATTTATTAAGCTACTGCTTTTCTTAATCTCAGTGGAGATATTTACTGATAAACAGCTACCTACGCAGCATGTTCATGTCGTTCCTAAATGAGCTTTTATCTCTCTCCCCTCACCACAAAATCAGATTCTTCTGAGGATTTCCCAGTACATTATCCTTTCCCCTGTGTAATTACCTTAACAAGCTCCAGCTGTTTTTATTCTCAGAAGGTTTACTCCCTGATATACTGCTGCCTACCCCCTTCGTAAGTGCAGGTCCTAAATGAGCTTTTTTCTCTGTTCCCTCACCACAATCCAGATTCTTTTGGGGAGTTACCAGTACAGTAACCATACCAGGAAGTACTTAATTTATTAAGCTACTGCTTTTCTTAATCTCAGTGGAGATATTTACTGATAAACAGCTACCTACGCAGCATGTTCATGTCGTTCCTAAATGAGCTTTTATCTCTCTCCCCTCACCACGAATCAGATTCTACTGAGGAGTTCCCAGTACATTCTCCTTTCCCCTGTGTAATTACCTTAACAAGCTCCAGCTGTTTTTTATTCTCAGAAGGTTTACTCCCTGATATACAGCTGCCTACCTCCTTCGTAAGTGCAGGTCCTAAATGAGCTTTTTTCTCTGTTCCTCACCACAATCCAGATTCCATTTGGGGAGTAACCAGTACAGTAACCATACCAGGAAGTACTTAATTTATTAAGCTACTGCTTTTTCTTAATCTCAGTGGAGATATTTACTTATAAACAGCTACCTACGCAGCATGTTCATGTCGTTCCTAAATGAGCTTTTATCTCTCTCCCCCCCACCACAAATCAGATTCTTCTGAGGAGTTCCCAGTACATTATCCTTTCCCCTGTGTAATTACCTTAACAAGCTCCAGCTGTTTTTATTCTCAGAAGGTTACTCCCTGATATACAGCTGCCTACCCCCTTCGTAAGTGCAGGTCCTAAATGAGCTTTTTTCTCTGTTCCCTCACCACAATCCAGATTCTTTTGGGGAGTTACCAGTTCAGTAACCATACCAGGAAGTACTTAATTTATTAAGCTACTGCTTTTTCTTAATCTCAGTGGAAATATTTACTGATAAACAGCTACCTACGCAGCATGTTCATGTCGTTCCTAAATGAGCTTTTATCTCTCTCCCCTCCCACCACAAATCAGATTCTTCTGAGGATTTCCCAGTACATTATCCTTTCCCCTGTGTAATTACCTTAACATGCTCCAGCTGTTTTTATTCTCAGAAGGTTTACTCCCTGATATACAGCTGCCTACCCCCTTCGTAAGTGCAGGTCCTAAATGAGCTTTTTTCTCTGTTCCCTCACCACAATCCAGATTCTTTTGGGGAGTTACCAGTACAGTAACCATACCAGGAAGTACTTCATTTATTAAGCTACTGCTTTTTCTTAATCTCAGTGGAGATATTTACTGATAAACAGCTACCTACGCAGCATGTTCATGTCGTTCCTAAATGAGCTTTTATCTCTCTCCCCCTCACCACAAATCAGATTCTTCTGAGGAGTTCCCAGTACATTATCCTTTCCCCTGTGTAATTACCTTAACAATCTCCAGCTGTTTTTATTCTCAGAAGGTTTACTCCCTGATATACAGCTGCCTACCCCCCCTTCGTAAGTGCAGGTCCTAAATGAGCTTTTTTCTCTGTTCCCTCACCACAATCCAGATTCTTTTTCGTGGAGTTACCAGTACAGTAACCATACCAGGAAGTACTTAATTTATTAAGCTACTGCTTTTCTTAATCTCAGTGGAGATATTTACTGATAAACAGCTACCTACGCAGCATGTTCATGTCGTTCCTAAATGAGCTTTAATCTCTCTCCCCTCACCACAAATCAGATTCTTCTGAGGAGTTCCCAGTACATTATCCTTTCCCCTGTGTAATTACCTTAACAAGCTCCAGCTGTTTTTATTCTCAGAAGGTTTACTCCCTGATATACAGCTGCCTACCCCCTTCGTAAGTGCAGGTCTTAAATGAGCTTTTTTCTCTGTTCCCCTCACCACAATCCAGATTCTTTTGGGGAGTTACCAGTACAGTAACCATACCAGGAAGTACTTAATTTATTAAGCTACTGCTTTTCTTAATCTCAGTGGAGATATTTACTGATAAACAGCTACCTACGCAGCATGTTCATGTCGTTCCTAAATGAGCTTTTATCTCTCTCCCCTCACCACAAATCAGATTGTTCTGAGGAGTTCCCAGTACATTATCCTTTCCCCTGTGTAATTACCCTTAACAAGCTCCAGCTGTATTTATTCTCAGAAGGTTTACTCCCTGATATACAGCTGCCTACCCCCTTCGTAAGTGCAGGTCCTAAATGAGCTTTTTTCTCTGTTCCCTCACCACAATCCAGATTCTTTTGGGGAGTTACCAGTAGAGTAACCATACCAGGAAGTACTTAATTTATTAAGCTACTGCTTTTCTTAATCTCAGTGGAGATATTTACTGATAAACAGCTACCTACGCAGCATGTTCATGTCGTTCCTAAATGAGCTTTTATCTCTCTCCCCCTCACCACAAATCAGATTCTTCTGACGAGTTCCCAGTACATTATCCTTTCCCCTGTGTAATTACCTAAACAAGCTCCAGCTGTTTTTATTCTCAGAAGGTTTACTCCCTGATATACAGCTGCCTACCCCTTTCGTAAGTGAAGGTCCTGAATGAGCTTTTTTCTCTGTTCCCTCACCACAATCCAGATTATTTTGGGGATTTACCAGTACAGTAACCATACCAGGAAGTACTTAATTTATTAAGCTACTGCTTTTCTTAATCTCAGTGGATATATTTACTGATAAACAGCTACCTACGCAGCATGTTCATCGTCGTTCCTAAATGAGCTTTTATCTCTCTCCCCTCACCCACAAATCAGATTCTTCTGAGGAGTTCCCAGTACATTATCCTTTCCCCTGTGTAATTACCTTAACAAGCTCCAGCTGTTTTTATTCTCAGAAGGTTTACTCCCTGATATACAGCTCCCTACCCCTTCGTAAGTGCAGGTCCTGAATGAGCTTTTTTCTCTGTCCCTCACCACAATCCAGATTCTTTTGGGGAGTTACCCAGTACAGTAACCATACCAGGAAGTACTTAATTTATTAAGCTACTGCTTTTCTTAACTCAATGGAGATATTTACTGATAAACAGCTACCTACGCAGCATATTCATGTCGTTCCTAATGAGCTTTTATCTCTCTCCCCTCACCACAAATCAGATTCTTCTGAGGATTTCCCAGTATATTATCCTTCCCACTGTGTAATTACCTTAACAAGCTCCAGCTGTTTTTATTCTCAGAAGGTTTACTCCATGATATACAGCTGCCTACGCCCTTCGTAAGTGCAGGTCCTAAATGAGCTTTTTTCTCTGTTTCCCTCACCACAATCCAGATTCTTTTGGGGAGTTACCAGTACAGTAAGCATACCAGGAAGTACTTAATTTATTAAGCTACTGCTTTTCTTAATCTCAGTGGAGATATTTACTGATAAACAGCTACCTACGCAGCATGTTCATGTCGTTCCTAAATGAGCTTTTTTCTCTCTCCCCTCACCACAAATCAGATTCTTCTGAGGAGTTCCCAGTACATTATCCTTTCCCCTGTGTAATTACCTTAACAAACTCCAGCTGTGTTTATTCTCAGAAGGTTTACCTCCCTGATATACAGCTGCCTACCCCCTTCGTAAGTGCAGGCCCTAAATGAGCTTTTTTCTCTGTTCCCTCACCACAATCCAGATTCTTTTGGGGAGTTACCAGGACAGTAACCGTACCAGGAAGTACTTAATTTATTAAGCTACCTGCTTTTCTTAATCTCAGTGGAGATATTTACTGATAAACAGCTACCTACGCAGCATGTTCATGTCGTTCCTAAATGAGCTTTTATCTCTCTCCCCTCACCACAAATCAGATTCTTCTGAGGAGTTCCCAGTACATTATCCTTTCCCCTGTGTAATTACCTTAACAAGCTCCAGCTGTTTTTATTCTCAGAAGGTTTACTCCCTGATTTACAGCTGCCTACCCCCTTCTTAAGTGCAGGTCCTAAATGAGCTTTTTTCTCTGTTCCCTCACTACAATCCAGATTCTTTTGGGGAGTTACCAGTACAGTAACCATACCAGGAAGTACTTAGTTTATTAAGCTACTGCTTTTCTTAATCTCAGTGGAGATATTTACTGATAAACAGCTACCTACGCAGCATGTTCATGTCGTTCCTAAATGAGCTTTTATCTCTCTCCCCTCACCACAAATCAGATTCTTCTGAGGAGTTCCCAGTTACATTATCCTTTCCCCTGTGTAATTACCTTAACAAGCTCCAGCTGTGTTTATTCTCAGAAGGTTTACTCCCTGATATACAGCTGCCTAACCCCTTCGTAAGTGCAGGTCCTGAATGAGCTTTTTTCTCTGTCCCTCACCACAATCCAGATTCTTTTGGGAGTTACCAGGACAGTAACCATACCAGGAAGTACTTAATTTATTAGGTACTGCTTTTCTTAATCTCAGTGGAGATATTTAACTGATAAACTAGCCCCCTTTAACACTTCCTACGCAGGATGTTCATGTCGTTCCTAAATGAGCTTTTATCTCTCTCCCCCTCACCACAAATCAGATTCTTCTGAGGAGTTCCCAGTACATTTATCCTTTCCCCTGTGTGATTACCTTAACAAGCTCCAGCTGTTTTTATTCTCAGTAGGTTTACTCGCTGATATACAGCTGCCTACCCCCTTCGTAAGTGCAGGTCCTGAATGAGCTTTTTCCTCTGTTCCCTCACCACAATCCATATTCTTTTGGGGAGTTACCAGTACAGTAACCAGACCAGGAAGTACTTAATTTATTAAGCTACTGCTTTTCTTAATCTCAGTGGAGATAATTACTGATAAACAGCTACCTACGCAGCATGTTCATGTCGTTCCTAAATGAGCTTTTATCTCTCTCCCCTCACCACAAATCAGATTCTTCTGAGGAGTTCCCAGTACATAATCCTTTCCCCTGTGTAATTACCTTAACAAGCTCCAGCTGTTTTTATTCTCAGAAGGTTTACTCCCTGATATACAGCTGCCTACCCCCTTCGTAAGTGCATGTCCTAAATGAGCTTTTTTCACTGTTCCCTCACCACAATCCAGATTCTTTTGGGGAGTTACCAGTACAGTAACCATACCAGGAAGTTCTTAATTTATTAAGCTACTGCTTTTCTTAATCTCAGTGGAGATATTTACTGATAAACAGCTACCTACGCAGCATGTTCATGTCGTTCTTAAATGAGCTTTTATCTCTCTCCCCTCACCACAAATCAGATTCTTCTGAGGAGTTCCCAGTACATTATCCTTTCCCCTGTGTAATTACCTTAACAAGCTCCAGCTGTTTTTATTCTCAGAAGGTTTACTCCCTGATATACAGCTGCCTACCCCCTTCGTAAGTGCAGGTCCTAAATGAGCTTTTTTCTCTGTTCCCTCACCACAATCCAGATTCTTTTGGGGAGTTACCAGTACAGTAACCATACCAGGATGTACTTAATTTATTAAGGTACTGCTTTTCTTTTTTTTTTTTTTTTTTTTTTTTAATTTTTTTTTTATTATCAATTGAACATAAATTTTTTTTTTTTTACAAGGTGCTGTGCAAAGAGGGTGCAGTTACATAGTAGGGCATTGTGTACATTTCTTGTGATATCTTACAACCTGTTTTCCCATCCCTTGTCTAGGTCAGGTAGACCCATATGCAGTATACAATGTATCAAGCACATATACAGTGTTCACAGACTTGGTCTCTACTGTCTCTCCATCTCCCTTTGTTAACAGTCATATATCAGGGAGATCATGCCCCTTTGTTTTCTGTGTTCTAGGCTTGTCTCACTCAACATTATTTGTTCGAGTTCTGACCATTTCCCTGCAAATAACAATATTTCACCATTCCTAATCGCTATGTAGTATTCCATTGTGTATAAGTACCATATTTTTTGGATCCATTCATCTGTGGAGGGGCATCTGGGTTGTTTCCAAATTTTGGCTATTGTGAATTGTGCTGCGATAAACATGGAAGTACAAATGTCCTTTTGATATCTTGGGTTTTGCTGTTTAGGATAGATGCCTAGGAGTGGTATGGCTGGGTCATAGGGTAGGTCTATATTGAGCTTTTTGAGAAACCTCCATACTGTTCTCCAAAGTGGCTGTACTAATTTGCACTCCCACTAACAATGGAGAAGGGTTCCTCTTTCCCCACAGCCCCTCCAGCATTTGTTGTTTCCTGAGTTCAGAGTATAGGCCATTCTAACTGGGGTGAGGTGGTATCTCAGGGTTGTTTTTATTTGCATTTCCTTTACTAGCAGGGATGTTGAGCATTTCCTCATGTGTTTCTTTGCCATTTTTATATCTTCTCTTGTGAAGTCTCTCTTTAGCTCTTTTGCCCATTTCCTAATAGGTTTATTGGGCTTGGAGGGGCTTAGTTTTTTGAGTTCTCTGTAGATGACAGATATCAGGCCTTTGTCTGTTGCTGTGCTGGTAAATATCCTTTCCCATATCGTTGGCTGTCTTTCTATTTTGGTGGCTATGACCTTAGCTGTGCAGAAACTTTTTAATTTGTAGTAGTCCCATTTGTTGAGTCTTTCCCCTATTTGTTGTGCGCCTGGGACTCTATTCAGGAAGTTCCTTCCTGTGCCTATAAGTTCTAGTGTCTTTCCTACTCTGTCCTTCAGTAGTTTCAAGGATTCAGGTCTGATGTTGAGGTCCTTGATCCATTTTGAGTTGATCTTGGTGCATGGTGATAGGCTTGGGTCTACTTTGAGTTTTCTGCATATGGCTGCCCAGTTCTCCCAGCACCAGTAGTTGAAGAGGCTATGTTTATTCCATTGTATGTCTTTAGCTCCTTTGTCGAATATCAGTTGGCTGTAAGAGTGCGGTTTTATTTCTGGGTCTTCAATTCTAATCCACTGGTCTTCCGATCTGTTTTTATACCAATACCATGCTGTTTTTGTTATGATGGCCTTGTAGTAGAGCTTGAAGTCTGGTATGGTGATACCTCCTGCACTATGTTTTTTGCCTAGAATTGCTTTGGCTATTCTAGGTTTTTTGCTGTTCCATATGAACTTATGGATTGGTTTCTCTATTTCAGTGAAGAATGTGGCTGGGATTTTGATAGGTATTGCATTGAATTTGTATAACAATTTGGGCAGTATGGCCATTTTCACTATATTGATTCTGCCTACCCATGAGCATGGGAGGTCTTTCCATCTCCTTGTGTCTTCTTTGATTTCCCTTATTAGATTTTTGTAGTTTTCATTGAATAGGTCCGTCACGTCCTTGGTTAAGTTGATCCCTAGGTACTTTATTCTTTTTTTGGCTACTGTAAATGGAATCGTTTCCATAATTTCCTTTTCTGTTTGTCTATTGCTGGTGTATAGAAAAGCTGCTGACTTTTGTGGATTGATTTTGTATCCTGCTACTTTGCCAAATTGGTTTATTAGATGTAGGAGTTTGGGTACTGAGTTTTTTGGGTCCTTGAGATATAAGATCATGTCGTCTGCGAATAGGGATAACTTGATTTCTTCCTTGCCGATGTGGATCCCTTTGATATCCTCCTCTTGCCTTATTGCTATGGCTAGGGATTCCAGTACTATGTTGAACAGAAGTGGGGAGAGTGGGCATCCTTGTCTTGTTCCTGTGTTTAGGGGGAATGATTTAAGTTTCTCTCCATTTAATATGATATTAGCAGTTGGTCTGTTGTATATGGCTTTTATTGTTTTGAGGAATGTTCCATCTATTCCTGTTCTCTCCAAAGCTTTTAATAGGTATGGATGTTGTATTTTGTCAAAGGCTTTTTGGGCATCGACTGAGATAACAATGTGATTCTTGATTTTAGTTCTGTTTATGTGGTGAATTACATTGATTGATTTACGGATGTTGAACCATCCTTGTGACTGAGGGATGAAGCCTACTTGGTCATGATGTATGATATTCTTGATCACTTTCTGGATCCTGTTAGCTAATATTTTATTGAGGAGCTTTGCATCTGTGTTCATTAGTGATATTGGTCTGTAGTTCTCTTTTTTTGTTGGATCTTTGCCTGGTTTGGGGATGAGTATGATATTAGCTTCGTAGAATGAGTTCGGGATTTTTCCCTCCGTTTCTATTTCGCGGAAGAGTTTGAGGAGTATTGGAATTAGCTCCTCACTAAAGGTTTTGTAGAATTCATTGGTGAATCCATCTGGGCCTGGGCTTTTCTTAGTAGGGAGGTTCTTGATTACCTCCTGTATCTCACCGTAAGTTATTGGTTTATTTAGTTGATTTATTTCTTCTTGGTTCAGTTTGGGTAGTTTGTACTTCTCTAAGAATTGATCCATTTCTGTAAAATTATTGTTTTTTGTTGAGTAGAGGTTTTGGAAATAGCTCCTTATGATTGTTTGAATATCGTGTGTATTTGTTGTAATTTTTCCTGTGGAGTCCCTGATTTTACGTATATGAGTCTCTTCTCTTCTTTTTTTTGTGAGTCTTGCAAGGGGTCTGTCAATTTTGTTTATTTTCTCAAA
The DNA here is from genome assembly GCF_023159225.1 of Perognathus longimembris pacificus. NCBI lineage: Eukaryota > Metazoa > Chordata > Mammalia > Rodentia > Heteromyidae > Perognathus > Perognathus longimembris. The sequence goes on from NW_025960577.1 coordinate 19,273, forward strand.
GAACCAGCTTTTAGTCTTATTTATTTGTTGAATGGTCTTTCTATTTTCAATCAGATTTATCTCTTCTTTAATCTTTGTAATCTCTCCCCTCCTAGTCGTTTTAGATTCTGTCATTTCTTGTTTCTCCAGTTGTTTTAGTTTCATCGTGAGGGTATTCACCTGCTCTGCTTCCATTCTTTTAATGTGGGTACTGAGTGCAATGATCTTGCCCCTCAGTACTGCCTTAGCTGTGTCCCATAGGTTTCTTTGTGATGTGTTTTCTTTGTCATTGTGGCTTATGAATTCGTTGATTTCATCTTTAATTTGATCTGTGGCCCAAGTGTTGGATAGCAGCGTGGGGTTTAGCCTCCAAGAGTGTGTATAGGCTCTGTGGTATCCTTTGTTGTTGAGGGTTACCTTTAATCCACTGTGATCAGATATAATACATGGGATGATGTCAATTCTTTTGTATTTGCTGAGGTTCTTTGTGTGGGCTATGACGTGGTCTATTTTGGAATATGATCCATGGGCTGCTGAAAAGAAGGTGTATTGGGTCTCTGTAGGGTGGAAGGTTCTATATAGGTCTGTTAGATCCATTTGGGCAATGGTGTTATTTAGGTCCTCAGCTCCCTTACTAATCCTCTGGGTGTTGGATCTGTCTCTTGGAGAGAGAGGAGTATTAAAGTCACCCACTATGATTGTGTTTGCATCTATCTTGCTCTGTAATTCTGTGAGAATTTGCTTGACATATGTCGGGCCTCTTTTGTTCGGTGAGTATACATTTATCACCGTGATGTCTTGATTCTGGATTTTTCCTTGTATCAATATGTAGTGTCCTTCTTTGTCTTTTTGAGTGGACTTTAAAGAGAAATCCAGCTTGTCTGAGATCAGGATGGCTACACCTGCCGTTTTGGTGGGTGCATTTGCTTGGTAGATCTTGCTCCATCCTTTCATTCGAAGCCTGTTTTTGTCCCTTGCTGTAAGGTGGGTCTCTTGTAGACAACAGATGTCAACTTTTTGCTTGCGGATCCATTCTGCCAGTCTGCTCCTCTTGATCGGGGAGTTTAAGCCATTTATATTTAAAGAGATCAAGGATAAGGGTGTTTTTTCTCCTTCCATTTTCTTGTTGGGCTGTTTTTTCCTGTTGTTTTTTTTTTTTTTTCTTGTCTTTAGTGAGCTTGTGTTTCTGCTGGACTTTGGCTATTGAAGTTTCTTTCTGAATCTGTCTGTGTGTCTTTTACGATCTCTGTTGGGTGGGCTTCCCCTCTTAATATTCGCTGTAGGGCTGGTTTTTTATTCACATACTCCTTTAGCTCCTCTTTGGTGTGGAAAGATCTGGTTCTCCCTTCGAATGTGAACTCCAGTTTCGCTGGATATTTGATCCGAGGTTGTAAATTGTTATTCTGAAGTACTTGGATGGTGTTCTTCCACTCACTTCGAGCTTGGTAAGTTTGTGTGGATAAGTCGGATGTTATTCGAATCCTCTTCCCATTGAAAAAAGTTTCCTTCTTCGCTTTGGCTGAATTCAGAATTTGCTCTTTAATCTTGAGGTCTGTAGTCTTGAATATTATGTGCCTTGGGGTGGTTTTCCTGGGGTCTGGCCTGCCAGGTGTCCTATAGGCTTCGGTTACCTGGATGGGGTCCCCTGTGAGATTGGGGAAGTTTTCTGCAATAACTTTATTGAGAACATGATTAAGCCCTCTGCTCTGATATTCGGCTCCTTCTTCTATTCCAATTATACGCAGATTATATCTCTTGTCTTTGTCCATTAGTTCCTGGAGTAATCTTCCCTGAAGCTTCACCTTTTCTTGGAGTGTGGTCATTTTCTGGTTGTTGTCAGCTGCTTCATCGTCCAGGCGAGAGATTCTGGATTCCATATGGTCCACTCTTTGTGTTATGGTTTCAATTGCGGAGTTTATGGATGTCAGAGAGCTATTCATGGTTGTCATATCAGCTCTGATCGTGGAAATTTCTTCCTTTAAAGAGTTGTATTTTAAATCTATTTTTTCATGCATTTCAATTCTCAGGGTGTGGAGATTTTCTTTAAAGGCGGCTTGCATTATATCCATTTTTGCTTCCATTTCTTTAAACGAGGCTTGCATTGTATCCAGTTTTGCTTCCATTTCTTTCTTGGCTTCCTGGGTGTCCTTCCAGATTTCCGCTCTAAACTCCTGGAATTGTTTTCTGATTTCATTTCTGACGGTTTCGATCATTCCTGTTAACATGTCCTCATTTGCTTTTTTATTCTCCATCTCCTCTCCAGTCGTGCTGCTTTTTGGAGCTGGCGAGTTGGCTTGTCCTTTGATGAACTGAGTTATGTTTCTTTGTGATTTGCGCATCTGGAAGTCTGTGTAGTTCTTCCCTCCCTTCTGTGTAGGCGTGTCTGCATCAGCAGGTGCTGTCGCTGTGGCCCCGCCCACCAGTGCAGGGCACGCCTATCAGAGCGGGCGCTTTCGCCGGGGCCCCGCCCTCCTGTGCACTGTGAGTCCCCTACAACAGGCACTTAAGTGGGGTCTGCCTCCCAGAGCGAGCCCTGGGTTGTTGGGTTGTGCTTGCGCCCTCCCGCGAGTCCGTTGGGGGGGGAAGCAGTATGTGTGGGGCCCAGTGGGATCGACTGTCCGGGTGTGGCTTGGCACCCTCAGACCTCGCCTCCGCTTCGAGGAGGGGGAACGAGATCAGGCTCAGGTGACCCTGCTGGGCTGGTATTGCCCACCAGCGCCTGTGATTTTAGTTGTAAGAGTCCGCAAGGTCTAGGCGCCTCGGGTGGGGCTTGCCCTGCCGGCCGTCCCTGGCCCCTGTTGGGAAGGGGACGGGGCCGGTTCTGCCAGTTCAGGAACCTTTGGGGGCTTGGGGCTGTTCCGCCCTTCCCCTGCTAGACTGGCTTCCCAGTGCCTGCTGGGAGCTTCCCGCCTGATTTGGGGAATCTTTGTTCCCACGGGAGTGGGGAGGGGGAGGGAGGGAGATATATCGTCTTTGTCGGGCTTGGATCTCCCGTTGGGGGAAGGGATTATGGGGGACTCACTTTTGCTGCTTTGTGTGCGTGTCCCGCACCGCCGTTGGCCCTTCAGGGGTTGGCGAAGTGTCGTGGTGGCTCCCCCGTTCCCTCTTTCTGCCGCGCTGGGTTCCCTTGTCCGAATCCGGTGTGGACCCGAACTTCTCGTCGCTGCTGGGTGTGTCTTGGTCCGCACCCTGCTTTGTGTCCGTGGGGTCTCCCGCTATCACTTAACGCTTCTTAACCTGAGTTTTTTCCACACCAAATTGAGATGAGGCTTGCCTTGCAGTGTTTTGTGGCCTTGTGAAAACATAGAAAACCTCCCATGATTCCCAGCCTGCAAAAGGTACTGGGTAAAAAGACCTGATGTTATTGTCATCTCATATAGCCCTGTCTTCTTTAAGGTACAATTACCTATTGACCTTTGTCTCCACTGTCTGTGAAGCTGCTACTAAGCTAAACATTGGAGACAAATAAAGGTAGAGAGATCCTGGTGAGTTCTTTACAAATATTATCTCCTCCTCTTTCTCTGCCTCCTCTCAGCATTTCTGAGAACATACATGGAAATGAAGCTCAACATCAAGAGATTAAAGGCAGCCACAGAAGCCAGTCCACAGAACTAATCTGAAAACCAGAAGCTGTGAGGGGGAACAACGTGGCAGCAGCTGGAGGGAGCCTAAGACCCCCAGAGCCACTGTTTCCCCTGCCAGCTGCCAGTGGCCCTCCCAGTGACTGTGGTGACGTACAGAGACATCCTGGCCCTGCCCTGCTCAGTCTTAGGGGCAGTAACAGGATGGTGGCTTTCACTTTAAGAAAAGCCTACCATGAGAAATCCAAACTCAGGAAACCAAAATGAGGACAAAGAGATTCATATTACATACGAATGAATTCTTTGCAAAAGACTTGATGACAACCTTGAGCCAGCATGTGAAGAGGCAGCCTGGGTGGAGAGTTGAAGGGTGGCTCTGGGGAGAACTTGAAGAAGCCTCTCCTCTCCAGAGGACCCTGGTGACAAGATGGCTGATCATCCCCAAAAACCCCAAACTTAGCTCAGGGAAGAAATGTTTGGACATCCCTCTCTGGAAAGCTGCCAGCTGTCAGAGGAGCAAGTTCCCAGAGTATCGTTTCAATTCTCTCTCTCCTTCCCTTTCTCTGGTAATCCTGAGGGCAGGGAGAGTTTCAGGAACCAGTCAGTTCCTTCCCCATATTTCTCCCCAGTTACAAAACGCAAAAATGGTCATCACAGGTCAGAGGTCCTTGCACCCAAGAGCCACGGGACAGATGCTTTCCCTTTAAAACTGTAACCCATGGGGGATAAAAAACAACCTCACTTAGGGACCCGGATATAGCTCCATGATAGAAGTTTGCTTAGCAAGGTTGAGGCCCTGGCTTCCAGTTCCTGCAACACGCTCACACACACATGTGCATGCACACACACACACACATACACACACACACACACACACACACACACACACACACACACACACACACCTCTCACTAAGACCAGAACATTTAAAATGAGTTAATGCTGGGCACTGGTGGCTCAGCCTATAATCCTAGCTACTCATGAAGCTGAGATTCGAGGACTGATTCAAAGCCAGCTGACACAGGAAAGTCCTCGAGACTCTTATTTCCAATAAACTACTCAAGAAAAGCTGGAAGTGGCACTGTGGCTCAAGTAGTGGAGCACTAGTCTTGAGCAAAAACAGCTCAGACAGCACCCAGGCTCTGATTTCAAGAACCAGAACACACACACACACACACACACACACACACACACACACACACACACGAGATTAAGCACTAAAAACAATACCATGTATGTATGTACGTGGAAAAAGTACATGCACACAACAGAGAATACATACTTTTCATGAACATAGAAAATGAAGGGTATATATTACTACATATGCAGGAACTGTTGCTCTGTGAGAAAAGTGTGAATAGATACAGAAATCTAGAGAAGAGAGGCCCACACAAAGCTTGTACATGGGTGTTCATAGAATTACTTATACTACTCAGAAAGCAGGCAGCCCAAATACCCATCAACTGATGATCAACAAAATATGATATAGCGGGCTGGGGATATAGCCTAGTGGCAAGAGTGCCTGCCTCGGATACACGAGGCCCTAGGTTCGATTCCTCAGCACCACATATACAGAAAACGGCCAGAAGCGGCGCTGTGGCTCAAGTGGCAGAGTGCTAGCCTTGAGCGGGAAGAAGCCAGGGACAGTGCTCAGGCCCTGAGTCCAAGGCCCAGGACTGGCCAAAAAAAAAAAAATGATATAGCCATACATGATAATATATTACCATAAAAAGAAATGAAGTACTGACTCATGCTACAAATGGATGAATTTTGAAAACATTATGCCAAGGGAAAGAAGCAAGTCACAAAAGACCACATGTTGTATGATTCCACTTATATGAAATGTCCAGACTAGGAAAATCTATAGAAACAAGAAGTAGATTAGGTTTGCCTAAATTGAAAAGGGAATGGCTAATGGAGATGGAGTTTTTTGGGGGAATGATGAAAATGTTCTAAACTTAGATGTACTAATGGTTGTACAACTCAGTAAACACATTAAGGCCCATTGACTTGTGTACTTTACAGGGGTGTATTTTATAGTATACAATTATACTGCAATAAAATTGTTCAAGAAAGCCAGGTACAGTGGCTTAAGCCTTTAATCCGAGTCCCTTGGGTGGCAGAGATCAAGGGATCCCAGTTCAAAGCCACCCTGACCAAAAAGAAGTTCAAAAGACCATCTCAACCAATAGCTGGGTGTGGTGGCACATACCTATCATCCCAGATGTGTAGGAAGCAGAATGATTAGGTGCAGGGGCAAACACCTGACAACTGCAGCCACACAGGGAAGCATAAATAGGAAGATCACAACCCAGGCTGGCCTGGGCATAAAAGAAGACTGTACTTCAAAAATAACCAAGGCAGGAAAGGACTGGGCATGTAGTTTGAGTGGTAGAAAGCCTATCTAGCAAGGTCCTGAGTTCAAACCCAGTAACAGATAAAGCAGGAAAACTAAAAGGACAGAGAGAAAATCCTCACATAGGTTGCCCTGGGCACTTCTAGTTTCATACAGGAACTATAAGGTTTGCCTGTCTTGACCCCAACTTCAGACCATTGCCCTCAAATGGTTCCCCCTTGCCTCTGGCCCTTCAGGCTTAGAAACCCAGGACTGGCCAAGGGTTCTCTAGAACTGACTCAAAGCTTATTCCAGGGCAGCAATGGCTGGCTGACCCCAGTGTCAGCTCCCAGACTACTTTTTCAGCTGCCTAGTGACACAGTCAGACCACTACCCTGTCTTCCTGGTGACAGCCAGACTTCATCACAGTGGAAGTTGAGAGGGACATTTACAGCCTGTGCCCTGACCACAGTACAACCAGAAGACATGTTTTCTTCCAGAACAGTGTTGCCAGTAGTAACTATATAACTTTAACATGACTTCTCAACACTTCGGTTTCCCTCTAGGAAGTCTACATAGTTACCTTGAGAGGTTTTGGCTAGTAAATAAGGAAATACATGTGAAGACTCGAGTGCTATAGCTAACTTGTAGATAGTAAGTGGTAGATGTTTGTAACCTGCTCCTCCAAACAAGCAACCAAAAATACACAATTTTGAGTTTGAAGAAGATTGTAGAAGAGTCTAAATCATAAGTAAAATCATATTTTTTTAGACAGAGTCTTTCTATGTAGCCCACACTGACCCTGAACTTACAATCCTCCTGCTTTGATCTCCTAAGGGCTAGGGTTATAGGTATGTATCCCTTAGACCAGCTGAAAAGTCCTATTTCTGATTGAAATTCTCCATATGCCACAGAATGTTGAATATTGGAAACAAAGCTGAATAGCTTCCCTTGGGTGCAATTTACCCGTGACAAAAGCCCAGTTTTTAGAAAAGGGAATGGAATGGCTCACAGAGTTGGGTTGCCGAAACTCGCTCTCCTTCCATTTCACATGGTTTTTGGTGGATAGGCTTCTGTTATTCAGCCTAGAAAATTTCTCATCCCTTTCAGTTTCCTGCTGAGGGTGGGAAATGAGACAACTCTTGAGATTCCTAGCCTCCCTTCCGGTGGAAGCAGAGCTGGGTGCACGCTATCATGCGCTGTGACTGCAGTCACAGGGTGGTGTGAGCAATGCATTTCCCATCAGAAGCTTTTGAAGCCTGAAAGAAGTCTGGGCCCCTGTAAAGATACTAATAGTGACAAGTGACATAAAAGGCAACTCAAACTGCCCAAAACAGTGACAGTGACTTTCTAGCTACCAAAAGAACTGAAAAGTTCCTGAAGATTTCTTGGGGCCCTTGCTCTTCCTGTATAGTTCTCTAGTCTCTGCCTTCCATGTAGGTCTGCATTGTCTCAGGCTGGCTTCCTGAACTGAGATGTCCTGAGCATTAGTCAAGGAAATACATGGCTTTGTTCCCTTGAGGAAACAAGGCAAGACAAGCCTCTTGCTGTCCCCGAAAGACAGTCTGAAGGGTGGTTCTACCTGGGCCCCCACAGCCAAGACAAGACAGACAGATCCTGAGGTGCTGAAGGCAAGAGGCAGGTGCTAGGTTGATTAATTCTGGTAGATCAGAACCCACCGGGGAACTCAGAACTTGCCTTGAAAGGATGCTGAGAACATCAACTTAGTGCCCACCACTGGGGCCAGAAATCTCATTTACAGGGAAAGAGACTGGAGATGAAGACTTCCCAACACTGAACATCTAGTTTATGACAAAGACAAGACCAGTCTTGGCAGCAGTCCAGTCAGCTGCCTTTGAGTCAATAATGGCACAGAAGGCCTTGACAGGTAACCAGCACTCCATCACCAGGGAGACTGAGCTGGGGTGATGACATCATAGCTACAAAAGGAACACCCACATTGGTCTCTAAGGGAGGATGGGGCCTTCTGTGATTGTGCTCTGTGAGAACACTGGAGATAAGCCCACAGATCCCAGGGTGGGCCAAGCGAGGCTGGAGTGGGCCTGGCCACATTCTTGGATTTGTTATTTCCTGACAGAGACTCTGGTTTCCCCTCTGCCCTCACCTCCTCCTTGCTTTGCTCCCAGGCTGACATGGACAAGCTATGGCTGGTAATTGTGTTAGCTCAGTTTCCTCCCTGGCCCTGTTCTCTTGCTAATCTCATTTCCAAGGGAGGAGGGATGGCAGGGTTCAGGCTCAGGAAGATGTCCGCTCCCTCGTGTCCTCTGGGCCTGTTAATTTGATAGAACAACTTGTTGAGCTTCCACAGAACCTCCATTAGGAACCAGATTTCATCTGGTTCTCACAGCCCAGGCCCTGGAGAGCTCTCCTGGTCTCATCCTACAAGGAAACTCAGCTTCTAATTCAGTTTCTGCATAACCAAGTTAAGTCTTTGTTAAAATAATAGCAACCAGTGATTTTCACTTACTATGTGTCAGAAATGCTGCTGAATATCTGCTGACTGCTCTTGAGAGGTCATAGGTACTCGGAATAGATAGGACAGAGATCGTTACCTTTGGCTAGTGGTCCTTTTTTCACAGGCTTCTCCCTCTGTTTAAATTAGTGTGCCCTTGAGCAGGGTTTGGCCTGCGTGAGTCCCCACCAGGTTGTGGAGCTTGAACTCCAGGCCTGGGCACTGACCCTGAGTTCTTTTTGCTCAAAGCTAGTGCTCTACCACTTTGAGGCACAGATTCACTTCCAGTTCTTTGGTGGTTAATTTGGAGATGAGTCTCAGACTTTTCCTGCCAGTGCTGGCTTTGAACTCTGATTCTCAGATCTCAGCATCCTGAGTAGCTAGGAGTAAATGGGTGTGAGACACCAATGCCAGGCTTTGCTTGGGTTTTTCTTTTTTGGTGTTTAGTTTTTTGTTTTTATTTGTTTGATGTTTGGGTTCGTTGTTGTTGGGTTTGGTGCCATACCAAAACTTGAACTCAGCTTTTCCCCTTCATCACTGACATTCTGCCACTTGAACTACATCTCCAGCCCAGTGTTTTTGCTGGTTAGTCGATGATAAGAGTCTTACAGACTTTTCTGCCTGGGCTGGCTTTGAACCTTGATCCTCAGATCTTGGAATTATAGGCATGAGCTACCAGTGAGTGACGTTGTTGAGTATTATTGAATCAGGGTCTTACTATGTAGCCTTCAACTTGTGATAATTCTGCCTCTGCCTCCCAAGTACCGTGACTATGGGATACACCACCCTGTGTGACCTTGTGACCAACACTATATATTGTTCAGGGTCAGATTCTGTTTCAGATTAGTGAAACAGAATCTGACCCTGGTGTCCTCCCCTACCTAAGGGCCCCCAGGGTCTAACAAGGAGTCTGTAGCTATTCTGGAAACATTGGAGCTCTCTTCCAACATCCCACCTCATTGTCATAACAACTGCCATGACAGCATTCTAAAGCTCAGTTTGCAAAGCATCTGGAAGAGTGGAAAGAAAGACCCAGCTGGACAGAAGCAGCTTTGCCCCCATCAGTCATGACGTTGGGTAAATTATCCAAACCCTGAGCTGGAGCTTCTTGATTTGGAAAATGAGGATTGTATAATCCACCCTGTAGGAAGTTATGAGAATTAAAAATGTGTGATAGAGCCTTCCAGTCACTTTAAGGTGAGAATCATGACACATCCCTGCTCAAGTGTGGTCCCAGAGCCTGAACCACCACTGGGCCTGGCTGTTGTCTGTCCCCCTCAATTTCCTTCCCAGGAATCCCAGGTTGCTCATGGCATTGGGGTGCTCATGGCATTGGAGCGCTCATGGGCTAGTTTATCACATGTAAACTAGAGCCTTCTCTTTTCTACTTCCTCTTGCTGCTGCTGCTTCTCAGTACTCAGTTCCTCTTGCTAAACAGGTACCCTACTACTTGAGCCATTCCCACCAGCCCTTTTTAGCTTTCATTGGTGTGTATGTATGTGTGTGTGTGTGCACATGCATGTGTGCTGGTCCTAGGGCTTGAACTCAGGTCCGCAATGCTGTCCCTGAGCTTTTTTGCTCAAGGCTAGTGCTCTACCACTAGAGCCACACAGCTCCACTTCTACTTCTGGCTTTCTAATTGGAGACAAAGAGTCTCATGGACTTTCAATGATGAAAGTTAGAATGGCCTATACTCTGAACTGAGGCAACAACAAATGCTGGAGGGAGTGCAGGGAAAGAGGAACCCTTCTTCATTGTTGGTGGGAGTGCAAATTAGTACAACCACTTTGGAGAACAGTATGGAGGTTCCTCAAAAAGCTCAACATAGACATACCCTATGACCCAGCCATACCACTCCTAGGCATCTATCCTGAACAACAGGCCTCAAGATATCAAAAAGACATCTGCACATCCATGTTTTATCACTGCACAATTCACAATAGCCAAAATATGGAAACCACAGATGAATGGATCCAAAAATATGTTACCTATACACAATGGAATACTACATAGCGGTTAGAAATGGTGAAATATTGGTATTTGCAGGGAAATGGTCAGAACTTGAACAAATAATGTTAAGCGAGACAAGCCTAGAACACAGAAAACAAAGGGGCATGATCTCCTTGATATATGACTGTTAAGGTGGGGGGAGGGGAAGACAGTAGAGACCAGGTCTGCGAAACCAAAAACTTCTTGTCAAATGGTATTTCCCACAGGTTTGGGTTAGCGACCCTACATTATGTAACTAAAACCAAACAATTACTCAACATATAAAGGTCAAAAATAGACCTCTCAGTGGATCACAATAGCTCAAAAGCTATGTATGTATGTTCATTTAAGACAAGGATAAGCAAACTGTATTGTTGATGTTACATTTAAAGTCCTAAGTGAATTTCCTTTGGCATAGGCCATGTGGATACTGTATATGTTTTTGGTACACTGTGTATAGTATATATGTCTACCTGACCTAGGGAAGGGAAAGAAAAACAGGGTGTAAGATATCACAAGAAATGTACACACTGCCCTATTATGTAACTGTACCCCTTTTGCACAACACTGTCAAAATTTTTTTTAATTAATAAAAAAAATTGCGTGTGTTTGTGTGTGTATTCAATTGAATGTTTCAATTTTTGTCTAAACTTGTAATTCCTACTTTCCTTTGCAGTTTTGTTAGTCTTGAGGTCTACAATTAGTCCTTATTTGTTTGGTGCACACAGGCTTAGGGCTGCTTATAGGCTACTATTCATTGAGCCCTTAGATTAAAAATAGATCAAGAGAGAGAGAGAGAGGCCCATTCATTTCTCCTAGTTGCTGCAGCAAGTCTCCTTCCTATTTACATGGAAAATGAGAACAACACAGCCCCAGTGGTAATGGTCTCATAAAATTACCAGGCCTTGAAAATAAGGATGAGAATGAAAATGTTATTTCAGCCATCACTGGAAAGAATTAAATGCCCAAACCCTCCATCTGGGGCCCATGGTGACAGTTGAAATGTATTACTGGAAGCTAATGTTATTTGGAAGGCTCCCCACAGCATCCAGGACCCTCAGACCTCCCCCTCCACACACCCGGGTGTGGTTCTTAGCAAGCTGAGGCCCTAGGCCAGGAGATGGGGTTAGAGGCTAAAGGATGGAACGCTTCCACACCCACCTGAATATTGGCTCTCGTCATACGTAAATCCTCAACTTCATGTTAGTTAAATTCTTCATTTCAGAAAGGATAAGGGAGATGTCTTTTAGAAAGTGTTTGTTGTGTGTCAGTACTAGAATTTGAACTCACTCAGGGCCCCCACTTTCTAGGTAGTTACTCTACCACTTGAGTCATACCCTCAGTCTTTTTTGCTTTAGATATTTTTCACATAGACTCTTGCTTTTTGTCTAGACCTTCCTGGGTTAGGATCCTCCCATTTACGTTTCCTTTAGAGCTGGCATGGCAGCCACTCGCCACCACATCCAGCTTTTTATTGGTTGACATTGAGTCTCTAAAATGTTTTGCCCATGCTAGCCTTAAAACTCATTCCCGGAACGGGGAATATGGCCTAGTGGTAAGAGTGCTTGCTTGCCTCGCATACATGAAGCCCTAGGTTCAACTCCTCAGCACCACATATACAGAAAACGGCCAGAAGTGGTGCTGTGGCCCAAGTGGCAGAGTGCTAACCTTGAGCAAAAAGGAAGCCAGGGACAGTGCTCAGGCCCTGAGTCCAAGCCCCAGAACTGGCAAAAACAAAACAAAAAACCAAAAAAACCCAAAAAACAAACTAATTCCCATGATTTCAGAATTACAGGCATGAATCACTGTGCTCAAGATTGGTCCTCAGTAAACGCAATATTTAAAATCTTGCTTTCTTACTTTCCATTCCAAAAAATGAGGCATAACTTGTATACAATCTTCAGTGATGAATTCCACTGAAAATTCCAATAATGTTTATAGGTTCACACACTTGTGTCACATTCTCAAAGAAAGACATGGAGCACTCCTGCTACCCCAGCTCACCCTTAGTGTCCTTTTCTGTTCTAACCACACTCACTCCATTCTACCACCAAACCACATTTCTGATTCCTAGCACTGCACATTTACCTAGTTTGTTCTTTAACCATATAATCTGTTTGTAAACTCTCCCAGATGAACTTGACGCTGACTTTCCACTGCTGTACAGATAGTTGGCTACACTAGAACACAACCCAGTGAGACCTGTTCTAGATCAGACATCCCCTAAGCCCTTCCCTTGAGCCTGGCTCTCCCTGCCTTCCTCCTGCACTGGCTGACCACTGGGCACAGAAGCTTGAGAGTGAGTGTGATGGTGGAAGATGGCCCCAGTGTGATGGTGGAAGGCTTACAGGACCTCATACTGTGGTCCTTCACTGGCTACATTACCTCCCGTGGCTCCTCAGTCTCCTGTAAAATGCCATTGTAATAAAGTCTTTCTCACAAGGCAGTGTATATGAATGTGCCTTAAAGCCATCAAGCTCCATAAATGCATAAGGAGTCATTGCCATTACCATAGTAAATCCCTGATAATGGGTGTGAGTCCAAAGGCTCTGCTAACTTAGGCCGGTTACCATGGCCTTTCTGGGCACAGACTGTTGGGACATTCCCCTCCATGTTTAAGGCTGACCTGAAGTTTGGTAGGAACCCCTAATAGGCTTTAATCTAACCTCTTTACCATCTTAATTACAACTACTATTTATGAAGAGTTTATGTGCCTAGTAAAGTGCCAAGAATCATAAGTGCATGCTGGCATCTTCTGCTCTGAACAGAACATGCAGGTGGTGCCATTGTTCAGTTATATAGGTGTTGAAGTACATTCTTAAAAGTCACGGTAACTGATGGAGCTAAGATTTGAACCAAAAACATGAATCTAGAATCTCTCCTCTCCTCTGTCTTCCTCTGTGGTTTTGGGGTTTGAACTAGGAGTCTCACGCTTACTAGGCAGGAACTTTATCATTTGAGCTCCAGCTGGAATCTATGCTCCTAACTTACCTCTGATAGGTAGGCTCCCTTAACCTTTGAGACCCTTTAGGTTTCTCATTATGAAAACTAATGCCAATCTCATGGTATAGTTGAAATATGTGAGAAGGGCTTGGTACATGATCCATCAATGTTAGTTGACCATTACATTATATACACACTGGGTAAATCTGTAAGGTTAGATACTTACTATTATCTATGATGTCTTCCAAGTACTGCTGGTGATCATGAATAACAGCATTACCAGACATTTGTTGGGAGAAGTAAATAAGAATGTATGTATGTGAAATGCTTAGCACTTTATCCAGCTTGCATATGAATAAAGTTTAAGCAAACTTCCTATAGAATAATGTGATAATTCCCAGTACATTTGAGGGGACCCTAAGATATATATATATATATATATATATATATATATATATATATATATATAATATCACTTTTAAATTCTCTGTAATAATAATGTATTACTTTTGGGAAGATTCAACACAATTCCTTCTTTCTTTCTCCCCTTTCTCCTCCTATCTTTTTCTTCCTTCTTTCCTTCCTCCCTCCTACTACCTTCCCTTCCCTCCCCTCCCCTCCCCTCCCTCCCTCCTTCCCTCCCTCCCTCCCTCCCTCCCTCCCTCCCTCCCTCCCTCCCTTCCTTCCTTCCTTCCTTCCTTCTTTTCTTCCTTTCTTCTTACTAGGGATTGACCTTAGGGTATCACACATGCTAAGTACATATCCCTTGGCCCCTCAATACAGTTTAATTCCATCTAAGAAATCTGCCAAGCCCCCAAATTTCATAATCATAAAAAAATTCCTCCTATGTTTTATTCCAAAGCTTTGGGATTTAAGATTATATCTTTATGTCTAGAGTTAATTTTAGTTGATTTTTTTCCTTTTTATTTTTTAAGGTTTTAAAAATTATAAAGGTGATATACAAAGGGGTTTTAGTTGATTTCTTAATATGGTTTGAGGTAAGAGTTGTGAAGTTGCTTTTATTTTGAGTGAATATCAAGTTGTTTCAGCACCAGCTCTAGAAAATGTGTGAATTTTGAGTATACAATGAATTTCTACAAATTTGTACACCTGAGTTACTGAGGCAAGCCAGAATAATGACCATGGGAATCACAGAAAGACAAAGAGAAGGAGTTAAAATTCAATATTATGCTGGATAATCTTTTTACCATATTTTTTTTACTCTCTTTAAGTAGTTGCACAAAGGGGTTTCAATTCAGCATGTCAGTTTATTAGTACAATGCATCTCGATCAATGTCACCCCTTCCATGTTCTTCTCCTCCCATCTGTCCCAATCCTACCTCAAGGTATCTAGTTCCATTTTCACATACATACTTCCAATATTATAGCTGTATTTGCCCACCATTTCTCTTTCCATTCATCTACTCTTCCTCCCCGTGGTCCTTCCACTTTCCAATAACAAGTGCCAGCTTCCTGGTATTCATTTTGCTGAACTGTAAGTTCATTTTTCAAAGGAGTTACATGACTGGAATTCTCCCCTGGATATACTATACTTTTGGAATCTTTTAAGAAACACATATTATGCAGCAGTTGTACTCAGTAGGTAATTATGTTGAAAATGAACTATACAACTTATGGGCAGAGATCAGAGGGAAAACCTGGGAAAGCATGAAGGAAGGGGTGACATTATCCAAAAAGAAACGTGCTCATTACCTGACTTTTAAAATAAACAGAAACCCCTCTGTACATCATCTTTATAAATAACATTAAAACATTTAATAAAAAAAAAGAAACACATAGTGACACATGGTGACTCACACAGGCTACCAGGAGGCTGAGATCTGAGAATTGTGGTTCAAAGCCAGCCAGGGAAGGAAAGTCCCTGAGACTCTTATCTCTAAGTAGCCACCAGAAAACCAGAGTGGCACTGTGGCTCAAAGTGGTAGAGTGCTAGCCTTGAGCAAAAGAAGCTCAGGACAGCGCTCAGGTCCTGAGTTTAAGCCCCATGACTGAACAGAGAGAGAGAGAGAGAGAGAGAGAGAGAGAGAGAGAGAGAGAGAGAGAGAGAGAGAGAGAGAGAGAGAAAGAGAGAGAGAGAGAGAGAGAGAAAGAGAGAGAGAGAGAGAGAGAGAAAAGAAACACAGATTACTGTTCTATAGCACATCTTTTCCATTGAATACTAATGTATAGGCAAAATAAGTTTTCTAACCTTGCCCTAAATGGACCCAAGAACTAAGACTGCCCAGCACTGTGATTCTTCTGATTAAAAGAATGTGCATAAAAATTATTAAGAAGCTAGGCACCAGTAGCTCACACCTGTAATCCTAGCAACTCAGGAAGCTGAGATCTGAGGTTCACAGTTTGAAACCAGCCTGGGCAGGAAAACCCATAGGATTCATATCTCCAATTAACTACCAAAAAAGCCAGAAGTGGAGCTGTGGCTCAATTGGTAGACTGTTGAGTGTTGAACAAAAAAGCTCATGTCCTGAGGCAAGCCCCAGGATAACACATCCATGTACATGTGCATGCACACACAGTACAGGAAATAGGCTTCCACGTTACAGAACCCTTTGATTGATAAGAACACCAATGATACAGGAGCTAGGCGGGGAGTCAGAAAACCCAACACCTGAAATGATGACTTAGATGTTGATGGAAAAAAAACAGCAATAGCACATCTTGGTCTGATGACTTGAAGGAATAACAACAGGGTCTTGTCCCAAAGTCCCTGAAGTGTGCAAAAATTAAAGAAAACACTCTGGTCTGACCAAGTCCAAAGACTCCGCTGGCCAGACATGTGGACGGACAGATGGCCCATAACCCAGTTCCAGAAGTTGGTGACACATTTTCCTAGTTTGACAGAACTGGTTACCCACATGTTTGCAGATCCCAGTAAAAGCTTGAGGTCAAGCCAGGCTCTGGTGGCTCACACTTGTAATCCTAGCTACTCAGGAGGCTGAGATCTGAGGACTGTGATTAGAAACCAGCCTGGGAAGGAAAATCTGTGAGATACTTATCTCCAATTAACCATCCAAAAGCTAGAAGTGGGGAGCTAGGAATGTGGCTTAGTGGTAGAGTGCTTGCCTAGCATACATGAAGCCCTGGGTTCAATTTCTCAGCATCACATAAACAGAAAAAGCCAGAAATGGCTCTGTGGCTCAAGTGGTAGAGTGCTAGTCTTGCACAAAAGAAGCTCAGGAACAGTGCCCAGGCCCTGAACCCCAGGAGTGGCAAAAAAAAAAAAAAAAAAAAGAAAGAAAAAGGAAGATAAAAGCTAGAAGTAAAGTTGTAGTTCAATGGTAGAGTGCTAACCTTAAGTGACAATGTTAAAGGACAGCACTCAGGCCTGAGTTTAAGCCCTAGTACTGGCAACCAAAAAAAAAAAATGAAGTCTTGGAACCTCCAATGTAGCTTTACTTTTTGAGTCTGTCTGTTCAGTCTTTTATGAATCTGCTTATATCACTTCTGTGTCCATCCTCCAATTTTTTTATTTGTTTCACATTTCAGAGTTTTCAGTCTACAGCCCTTGGCTCTGTTGATAGTGGGAGCATGGTTAGGCAGAAAGTCTTGTTTTCAGAAGCACATGACACAGGCTACATACCTCATGACAGACAAGAAGCAGATGGAAGGAAAGAAGAAGGGAATTGAGACAAGACAGCCTCCAAGGACCTGTCTCCAGTTCCCTACTTGCCCACATCCCAAAATAACATGAGCTTTTTTCTCTGTTCCCTCACCACAATCCAGATTCTTTTGGGGAGTTACCAGTAAAGTAACCATACCAGGAAGTACTTGATTTATTAATCTACTGCTTTTCTTAATCTCAGTGGAGATATTTACTGATAAACAGCTACTTTCGCAGCATGTTCATTTCGTTCCTAAATGAGCTTTTATCTCTCTCCCCTGACCAAAAATCAGATTCTTCTGAGGAGTTCCCAGTACATTATCCTTTCCCCTGTGTAATTAACTTAACAAGCTCCAGCTGTTTTTATTCTCAGAAGGTTTACTCCCTGATATACAGCTGCCTACCACCTTCGTAAGGGCAGGTCTTATATGAGCGTTTTTCTCTGTTCCGTCACCACAATCCAGATTCTTTTGGGGAGTTACCAGTACAGTAACCATACCAGGAAGTACTTAATTTATTAAGCTACTGCTTTTCTTAATCTCAGTGGAGATATTTACTGATAAACAGCTACCTAGGCAGCATGTTCATGTCGTTCCTAAATGAGCTTTTATCTCTCTCCCCTCACCACAAATCAGATTCTTCTGAGGATTTCCCAGTACATTATCCTTTCCCCTGTGTAATTACCTTAACAAGCTCCAGCTGTTTTTATTCTCAGAAGGTTTACTCCCTGATATACAGCTGCCTACCCCCTTCGTAAGTGCAGGTCCTAAATGAGCTTTTTTCTCTGTTCCCTCACCACAATCCAGATTCTTTTGGGGAGTTACCAGTACAGTAACCATACCAGGAAGTACTTAATTTATTAAGCTACTGCTTTTCTTAATCTCAGTGGAGATATTTACTGATAAACAGCTACCTACGCAGCATGTTCATGTCGTTCCTAAATGAGCTTTTATCTCTCTCCCTCACCAAAAATCAGATTCTTCTGAGGAGTTCCCAATACATTATCCTTTCCGCTGTGGAATTACCTTAACAAGCTCCAGCTGTTTTTATTCTCAGAAGGTTTACTCCCTGGTATACAGCTGCCTACACTCTTCGTAAGTGCAGGTCCTAAATGAGCTTTTTTCTCTGTTCCCTCACCACAATCCAGATTCTTTTGGGGAGTTACCAGTACAGTAACCGTACCAGGAAGTACTTAATTTATTAAGCTACTGCTTTTCTTAATCTCATTGGAGATATTTACTGATAAACAGCTACCTACGCAATATGTTCATGTCGTTCTTAAATGAGCTTTTATCTCTCTCCCTTCACCACAAATCAGATTCATCTGAGGAATTCCCAGTACATTATCCTTTCCCCTGTGTAATTACCTTAACAAGCTCCAGCTGTTTTTATTCTCAGAAGGTTTACTCCCTGATATACAGCTGCCTACCCCCTTCCTAAGTGCAGGTCTTAAATGAGCTTTTTTCTCTGTTCCCTCACCACAATCCAGATTCTTTTGGGTAGTTACCAGTACAGTAACCATACCAGGAAGTACTTAATTTATTAAGATATTGCTTTTCTTAATCTCAGTGTAGATATTTACTGATAAACAGCTACCTGCCAGCATGTTCATGTCGTTCCTAAATGAGCTTTGATCCCTCTCCGTCACCACAAATCAGATTCTTCTGAGGAGTTCCCAGTACATTATCCTTTCCCCTGTGCAATTACCTTAACAAGCTCCAGCTGTTTTTATTCTCAGAAGGTTTACTCCCTGATATACAGCTGCCTACCCCCTTCGTAAGTGCAGGTCCTAAATGAGCTTTTTTCTCTGTTCCCTCACCACAATCCAGATTCTTTTGGGGAGTTACCAGTACAGTAACCATACCAGGAAGTACTTAATATATTAAGCTACTGCTTTTCTTAATCTCAGTGGAGATACTTACTGATAAACAGCTACCTACGCAGCATGATCATGTCGTTCCTAAATGAGCTTTTATCTCTCTCCCCTCACCACAAATCAGATTCTTCTGAGGAGTTCCCAGTACATTATCCTTTCCCCTGTGTAATTACCTTAACAAGCTCCAGCTGTTTTTATTCTCAGAAGGTTTACTCCCTGATATACAGCTGCCTACCCCCTTCGTAAGTGCAGGTCCTAAATGAGCTTTTTTCTCTGTTCCCTCACCACAATCCAGATTCTTTTGGGGAGTTACCAGTACAGTAACCATACCAGGAAGTACTTAATTTATTAAGCTGCTGCTTTTCTTAATCTCAGTGGAGATATTTACTGATAAACAGCTACCTACGCAGCATGTTCATGTCGTTCCTAAATGAGCTTTTATCTCTCTCCCCTCACCAAAAATCAGAATCTTCTGAGGAGTTCCCAGTACATTATCCTTTCCTCTGTGTAATTACCTTAACAAGCTCCAGCTGTTTTTATTCTCAGAAGGTTTACTCCCTGATATACAGCTGCCTACCCCCTTCGTAAGTGCAGGTCCTAAATGAGCTTTTTTCTCTGTTCCCTCACCACAATCCAGATTCTTTTGGGGAGTTACCAGTACAGTAACCATACCAGGATGTACTTAATTTAGTAAGCTTCTGCTTTTCTTAATCTCAGTGGAGATATTTACTGATAAACAGCTACCTACGCACCATGTTCATGTCGTTCCTAAATGAGCTTTTATCTCTCTCCCCTCACCACAAATCAGATTCTTCTGAGGAGTTCCCAGTACATTATCCTTTCCCCTGTGTAATTACCTTAACAAGCTCCAGCTGTTTTTATTCTCAGAAGGTTTACTCCCTGATATACAGCTGCCTACCCCCTTCGTAAGTGCAGGTCCTAAATGAGCTTTTTTCTCTGTTCCCTCACCACAATCCAGATTCTTTTGGGGAGTTACCAGTACAGTAACCATACCAGGAAGTACTTAATTTATTAAGCTACTGCTTTTCTTAATCTCATTGGAGATATTTACGGAAAAACAGCTACCTACGCAGCATGTTCATGTCGTTCCTAAATGAGCTTTTATCTCTCTCCCCTCACCACAAATCAGATTCTTCTGAGGAGTTCCCAGTACATTATCCTTTCCCCTGTGTAATTACCTTAACAAGCTCCAGCTGTTTTTATTCTCAGAAGGTTTACTCCCTGATATACAGCTGCCTACCCCCTTCGTAAGTGCAGGTCCTAAATGAGCTTTTTTCTCTGTTCCCTCACCACAATCCAGATTCTTTTGGGGAGTTACCAGTACAGTAACCATACCAGGAAGTACTTAATTTATTAAGCTACTGCTTTTCTTAATCTCATTGGAGATATTTACGGATAAACAGCTACCTACGCAGCATGTTCATGTCGTTCTTAATGAGCTTTTATCTCTCTCCCCTCACCACAAATCAGATTCTTCTGAGGAGTTCCCAGTACATTATCCTTTCCCCTGTGTAATTACCTTAACAAGCTCCAGCTGTTTTTATTCTCAGAAGGTTTACTCCCTGATATACACCTGCCTACCCCCTTCGTAAGTGCAGGTCCTAAATGAGCTTTTTTCTCTGTTCCCTCACCACAATCCAGATTCTTTTGGGGAGTTACCAGTACAGTAACCATACCAGGAAGTACTTAATTTATTAAGCTACTGCTTTTCTTAATCTCAGTGGAGATATTTACTGAAAAACAGCTACCTACGCAGCATGTTCATTTCGTTCCTAAATGAGCTTTTATCTCTCTCCCCTCACCACAAATCAGATTCTTCTGAGGAGTTCCCAGTACATTATCCTTTCCCCTATGTAATTACCTTAACAAGCTCCAGCTGTTTCTATTCTCAGTAGGTTTACTCCCTGATATACAGCTGCCTACCCCCTTCGTAAGTGCAGGTCCTAAATGAGCTTTTTTCTCTGTTCCCTCACCACAATCCAGATTCTTTTGGGGAGTTACCAGTACAGTAACCGAGCCAGGAAGTACTTAATTCATTAAGCTACTGCTTTTCTTAATCTCAGTGGAGATATTTACTGATAAACAGCTACCTACGCAGCATGTTCATGTCTTTCCTAAATGAGCTTTTATCTCTCTCCCCTCACCACAAATCAGATTCATCTGAGGAATTCCCAGTACATTATCCTTTCCCCTGTGTAATTACCTTAACAAGCTCCAGCTGTTTTTATTCTCAGAAGGTTTACTCCCTGATATACAGCTGCCTACCCCCTTCCTAAGTGCAGGTCTTAAATGAGCTTTTTTCTCTGTTCCCTCACCACAATCCAGATTCTTTTGGGTAGTTACCAGTACAGTAACCATACCAGGAAGTACTTAATTTATTAAGATATTGCTTTTCTTAATCTCAGTGTAGATATTTACTGATAAACAGCTACCTGCCAGCATGTTCATGTCGTTCCTAAATGAGCTTTTATCTCTCTCCCCTCACCACAAATCAGATTCTTCTGAGGAGTTCCCAGTACATTATCCTTTCCCCTATGTAATTACCTTAACAAGCTCCAGCTGTTTCTATTCTCAGTAGGTTTACTCCCTGATATACAGCTGCCTACCCCCTTCGTAAGTGCAGGTCCTAAATGAGCTTTTTTCTCTGTTCCCTCACCACAATCCAGATTCTTTTGGGGAGTTACCAGTACAGTAACCGCGCCAGGAAGTACTTAATTCATTAAGCTACTGCTTTTCTTAATCTCAGTGGAGATATTTACTGATAAACAGCTACCTACGCAGCATGTTCATGTCTTTCCTAAATGAGCTTTTATCTCTCTCCCCTCACCACAAATCAGATTCTTCTGAGGAGTTCCCAGTACATTATCCTTTCCCCTGTGTAATTACCTTAACAAGCTCCAGCTGTTTTTATTCTCAGAAGGTTTACTCCCTGATATACAGCTGCCTACCCCCTTCGTAAGTGCAGGTCCTAAATGAGCTTTTTTCTCTGTTCCCTCACCACAATCCACATTATTTTGGGGAGTTACCAGTACAGTAACCATACCAGGAAGTACTTAATTTAGTAAGCTACTGCTTTTCTTAATCTCAGTGGAGATATTTACTGATAAACAGCTACCTACGCAGCATGTTCATGTCGTTCCTAAATGAGCTTTTATCTCTCTCCCCTCACCACGAATCAGATTCTTCTGAGGAGTTCCCAGTACATTATCCTTTCCCCTGTGTAATTACCTTAACAAGCTCCAGCTGTTTTTATTCTCAGAAGGTTTACTCCCTGATATACAGCTGCCTACCCCCTTCGTAAGTGCAGGTCCTAAATGAGCTTTTTTCTCTGTTCCCTCACCACAATCCAGATTCTTTTGGGGAGTTACCAGTACAGTAACCATACCAGGAAGTACTTAATTTATTAAGCTACTGCTTTTCTTAATCTCAGTGGAGATATTTACTGATAAACAGCTACCTACGCAGCATGTTCATGTCGTTCCTAAATGAGCTTTTATCTCTCTCCCCTCACCACAAATCAGATTCTTCAGAGGAGTTCCCAGTACATTATCCTTTCCCCTGTGAAATTACCTTAACAAGCTCCAGCTGTTTTTATTCTCAGAAGGTTTACTCCCTGATATACAGCTGCCTACCCCCTTCGTAAGTGCAGGTCCTAAATGAGCTTTTTTCTCTGTTCCCTCACCACAATCCAGATTCTTTTGGGGAGTTACCAGTACAGTAACCATACCAGGAAGTACTTAATTTATTAAGCTAGTGCTTTTCTTAATCTCAGTGGAGATATTTACTGATAAACAGCTACCTACGCAGCATGTTCATGTCGTTCCTAAATGAGCTTTTATCTCTCTCCCCTCACCACAAATCAGATTCTTCTGAGGAGTTCCCAGTACATTATCCTTTCCCCTGTGTAATTACCTTAACAAGCTCCAGCTGTTTTTATTCTCCGAAGGTTTACTCCCTGATATACAGCTGCCTACCCCCTTCGTAAGTGCAGGTCCTAAATGAGCTTTTTTCTCTGTTCCCTCACCACAATCCAGATTCTTTTGGGGAGTTACCAGTACAGTAACCATACAAGGAAGTACTTAATTTATTAAGCTACTGCTTTTCTTAATCTCAGTGGAGATATTTACTGATAAACAGCTACCTACGCAGCATGTTCATTTCGTTCCTAAATGAGCTTTTATCTCTCTCCCCTCACCACAAATCAGATTCTTCTGAGGAGTTCCCAGTACATTATCCTTTCCCCTGTGTAATTACCTTAACAAGCTCCAGCTGTTTTTATTCTCAGAAGGTTTACTCCCTGATATACAGCTGCCTACCCCCTTCGTAAGTGCAGGTCCTAAATGAGCTTTTTTCTCTGTTCCCTCACCACAATCCAGATTCTTTTGAGGAGTTACCAGTACAATAACCATTCCAGGAAGTACTTAATTTATTAAGCTACTGCTTTTCTTAATCTCAGTGGAGATATTTACTGATAAACAGCTACCTACGCACCATGTTCATGTCGTTCCTAAATGAGCTTTTATCTCTCTCCCCTCACCACAAATCAGATTCTTCTGAGGAGTTCCCAGTACATTATCCTTTCCCCTGTGTAATTACCTTAACAAGCTCCAGCTGTTTTTATTCTCAGAAGGTTTAATCCCTGATATACAGCTGCCTAACCCCTTCGTAAGTGCAGGTCCTAAATGAGCTTTTTTCTCTGTTCCCTCACCACAATCCAGATTCTTTTGGGGAGTTACCAGTACAGTAACCATACCAGGAAGTACTTAATTTATTAAGCTACTGGTTTTCTTAATCTCATTGGAGATATTTACGGATAAACAGCTACCTACGCAGCATGTTCATGTCGTTCCTGAATGAGCTTTTATCTCTCTCCCCTCACCACAAATCAGATTCTTCTGAGGAGTTCCCAGTACATTATCCTTTCCCCTGTGTAATTACCTTAACAAGCTCCAGCTGTTTTTATTCTCAGAAGGTTTACTCCCTGATATACACCTGCCTACCCCCTTCGTAAGTGCAGGTCCTAAATGAGCTTTTTTCTCTGTTCCCTCACCACAATCCAGATTCTTTTGGGGAGTTACCAGTACAGTAACCATACCAGGAAGTACTTAATTTATTAAGCTACTGCTTTTCTTAATCTCAGTGGAGATATTTACTGATAAACAGCTACCTACGCAGCATGTTCATGTCGTTCCTAAATGAGCTTTTATCTCTCTCCCCTCACCACACATCAGATTCTTCTGAGGAGTTCCCAGTACATTATCCTTTCCCCTATGTAATTACCTTAACAAGCTCCAGCTGTTTCTATTCTCAGAAGGTTTACTCCCTGATATACAGCTGCCTACCCCCTTCGTAAGTGCAGGTCCTAAATGAGCTTTTTTCTCTGTTCCCTCACCACAATCCAGATTCTTTTGGGGAGTTACCAGTACAGTAACCGTACCAGGAAGTACTTAATTCATTAAGCTACTGCTTTTCTTAATCTCAGTGGAGATATTTACTGATAAACAGCTACCTACGCAGCATGTTCATGTCTTTCCTAAATGAGCTTTTATCTCTCTCCCCTCACCACAAATCAGATTCTTCTGAGGAGTTCCCAGTACATTATCCTTTCCCCTGTGTAATTACCTTAACAAGCTCCAGCTGTTTTTATTCTCAGAAGGTTTACTCCCTGATATACAGCTGCCTACCCCCTTCGTAAGTGCAGGTCCTAAATGAGCTTTTTTCTCTGTTCCCTCACCACAATCCAGATTCTTTTGGGGAGTTACCAGTACAGTAACCATACCAGGAAGTACTTAATTTATTAAGCTACTGCTTTTCTTAATCTCATTGGAGATATTTACTGATAAACAGCTACCTACGCAGCATGTTCATGTCGTTCCTAAATGAGCTTTTATCTCTCTCCCCTCACCACAAATCAGATTCTTCTGAGGAGTTCCCAGTACATTATCCTTTCCCCTGTGTAATTACCTTAACAAGCTCCAGCTGTTTTTATTCTCAGAAGGTTTACTCCCTGATATACAGCTGCCTACCCCCTTCGTAAGTGCAGGTCCTAAATGAGCTTTTTTCTCTGTTCCCTCACCACAATCCAGATTCTTTTGGGGAGTTACCAGTACAATAACCATACCAGGAAGTACTTAATTTAGTAAGCTTCTGCTTTTCTTAATCTCAGTGGAGATATTTACTGATAAACAGCTACCTACGCACCATGTTCATGTCGTTCCTAAATGAGCTTTTATCTCTCTCCCCTCACCACAAATCAGATTCTTCTGAGGAGTTCCCAGTACATTATCCTTTCCCCTGTGTAATTACCTTAACAAGCTCCAGCTGTTTTTATTCTCAGAAGGTTTACTCCCTGATATACAGCTGCCTACCCCCTTCGTAAGTGCAGGTCCTAAATGAGCTTTTTTCTCTGTTCCCTCACCACAATCCAGATTCTTTTGGGGAGTTACCAGTACAGTAACCATACCAGGAAGTACTTAATTTATTAAGCTACTGCTTTTCTTAATCTCATTGGAGATATTTACGAATAACAGCTACCTACGCAGCATGTTCATGTCGTTCCTAAATGAGCTTTTATCTCTCTCCCCTCACCACAAATCAGATTCTTCTGAGGAGTTCCCAGTACATTATCCTTTCCCCTGTGTAATTACCTTAACAAGCTCCAGCTGTTTTTATTCTCGGAAGGTTTACTCCCTGATATACACCTGCCTACCCCCTTCGTAAGTGCAGGTCCTAAATGAGCTTTTTTCTCTGTTCCCTCACCACAATCCAGATTCTTTTGGGGAGTTACCAGTACAGTAACCATACCAGGAAGTACTTAATTTATTAAGCTACTGCTTTTGTTAATCTCAGTGGTGATATTTACTGATAAACAGCTACCTACGCAGCATGTTCATGTCGTTCTTAATGAGCTTTTATCTCTCTCCCCTCACCACAAATCAGATTCTTCTGAGGAGTTCCCAGTACATTATCCTTTCCCCTATGTAATTACCTTAACAAGCTCCAGCTGTTTCTATTCTCAGTAGGTTTACTCCCTGATATACAGCTGCCTACCCCCTTCGTAAGTGCAGGTCCTAAATGAGCTTTTTTCTCTGTTCCCTCACCACAATCCAGATTCTTTTGGGAGTTACCAGTACAGTAACCGTACCAGGAAGTACTTAGTTCATTAAGCTACTGCTTTTCTTAATCTCAGTGGAGATATTTACTGATAAACAGCTACCTACGCAGCATGTTCATGTCTTTCCCAAATGAGCTTTTATCTCTCTCCCCTCACCACAAATCAGATTCTTCTGAGGAGTTCCCAGTACATTATCCTTTCCCCTGTGTAATTACCTTAACAAGCTCCAGCTGTTTTTATTCTCAGAAGGTTTACTCCCTGATATACAGCTGCCTACCCCCTTCGTAAGTGCAGGTCCTAAATGAGCTTTTTTCTCTGTTCCCTCACCACAATCCAGATTCTTTTGGGGAGTTACCAGTACAGTAACCATACCAGGAAGTGCTTAATTTAGTAAGCTACTGCTTTTCTTAATCTCAGTGGAGATATTTACTGATAAACAGCTACCTACGCAGCATGTTCATGTCGTTCCTAAATGAGCTTTTATCTCTCTCCACTCACCACAAATCAGATTCTTCTGAGGAGTTCCCAGTACATTATCCTTTCCCCTGTGTAATTACCTTAACAAGCTCCAGCTGTTTTTATTCTCAGAAGGTTTACTCCCTGATATACAGCTGCCTACCCCCTTCGTAAGTGCAGGTCCTAAATGAGCTTTTTTCTCTGTTCCCTCACCACAATCCAGATTCTTTTGGGGAGTTACCAGTACAGTAACCATACCAGGAAGTACTTAATTTATTAAGCTACTGCTTTTCTTAATCTCAGTGGAGATATTTACTGATAAACAGCTACCTACGCAGCATGTTCATGTCGTTCCTAAATGAGCTTTTATCTCTCTCCCCTCACCACAAATCAGATTCTTCTGAGAAGTTCCCAATACATTATCCTTTCCCCTGTGTAATTACCTTAACAAGCTCCAGCTGTTTTTATTCTCAGAAGGTTTACTCCCTGATATACAGCTGCCTACCCCCTTCGTAAGTGCAGGTCCTAAATGAGCTTTTTTCTCTGTTCCCTCACCACAATCCAGATTCTTTTGGGGAGTTACCAGTACAGTAACCATACCAGGAAGTACTTAATTTATTAAGCTACTGCTTTTCTTAATCTCAGTGGAGATATTTACTGATAAACAGCTACCTACGCAGCATGTTCATGTCGTTCCTAAATGAGCTTTTATCTCTCTCCCCTCACCACAAATCAGATTCTTCAGAGGAGTTCCCAGTACATTATCCTTTCCCCTGTGAAATTACCTTAACAAGCTCCAGCTGTTTTTATTCTCAGAAGGTTTACTCCCTGATATACAGCTGCCTACCCCCTTCGTAAGTGCAGGTCCTAAATGAGCTTTTTTCTCTGTTCCCTCACCACAATCCAGATTCTTTTGGGGAGTTACCAGTACAGTAACCATACCAGGAAGTACTTAATTTATTAAGCTACTGCTTTTCTTAATCTCAGTGGAGATATTTACTGATAAACAGCTACCTACGCAGCATGTTCATGTCGTTCCTAAATGAGCTTTTATCTCTCTCCCCTCACCACAAATCAGATTCTTCTCAGGAGTTCCCAGTACATTATCCTTTCCCCTGTGTAATTACCTTAACAAGCTCCAGCTGTTTTTATTCTCAGAAGGTTTACTCCCTGATATACAGCTGCCTACCCCCTTCGTAAGTGCAGGTCCTAAATGAGCTTTTTTCTCTGTTCCCTCACCACAATCCAGATTCTTTTGGGGAGTTACCAGTACAGTAACCATACCAGGAAGTACTTAATTTATTAAGCTACTGCTTTTCTTAATCTCAGTGGAGATATTTTACTGATAAACAGCTACCTACGCAGCATGTTCATGTCGTTCCTAAATGAGCTTTTATCTCTCTCCCCTCACCACAAATCAGATTCTTCTGAGGAGTTCCCAGTACATTATCCTTTCCCCTGTGTAATTACCTTAACAAGCTCCAGCTGTTTTTATTCTCAGAAGGTTTACTCCCTGATATACAGCTGCCTACCCCCTTCGTAAGTGCAGGTCCTAAATGAGCTTTTTTCTCTGTTCCCTCACCACAATCCAGATTCTTTTGGGAGTTACCAGTACAGTAACCATACCAGGAAGTACTTAATTTAGTAAGCTTCTGCTTTTCTTAATCTCAGTGGAGATATTTACTGATAAACAGCTACCTACGCAGCATGTTCATGTCGTTCCTAAATGAGCTTTTATCTCTCTCCCCTCACCACAATCAGATTCTTCTGAGGAGTTCCCAGTACATTATCCTTTCCCCTGTGTAATTACCTTAACAAGCTCCAGCTGTTTTTATTCTCAGAAGGTTACTCCCTGATATACAGCTGCCTACCCCCTTCGTAAGTGCAGGTCCTAAATGAGCTTTTTTCTCTGTTCCCTCACCACAATCCAGATTCTTTTGGGGAGTTACCCGTACAGTAACCATACCAGGAAGTACTTAATTTATTAAGCTACTGCTTTTCTTAATCTCATTGGAGATATTTACGGATAAACAGCTACCTACGCAGCATGTTCATGTCGTTCCTAAATGAGCTTTTATCTCTCTCCCCTCACCACAAATCAGATTCTTCTGAGGAGTTCCCAGTACATTATCCTTTCCCCTGTGTAATTACCTTAACAAGCTCCAGCTGTTTTATTCTCAGAAGGTTTCCTCCCTGATATACACCTGCCTACCCCCTTCGTAAGTGCAGGTCCTAAATGAGCTTTTTTCTCTGTTCCCTCACCACAATCCAGATTCTTCTGGGGAGTTACCAGTACAGTAACCATACCAGGAAGTACTTAATTTATTAAGCTACTGCTTTTCTTAATCTCAGTGGAGATATTTACTGATAAACAGCTACCTACGCAGCATGTTCATGTCGTTCCTAAATGAGCTTTTATCTCTCTCCCCTCACCACAAATCAGATTCTTCTGAGGAGTTCCCAGTACATTATCCTTTCCCCTATGTAATTACCTTAACAAGCTCCAGCTGTTTCTATTCTCAGTAGGTTTACTCCCTGATATACAGCTGCCTACCCCCTTCGTAAGTGCAGGTCCTAAATGAGCTTTTTCTCTGTTCCCTCACCACAATCCAGATTCTTTTGGGGAGTTACCAGTACAGTAACCGTACCAGGAAGTACTTAATTCATTAAGCTACTGCTTTTCTTAATCTCAGTGGAGATATTTACTGATAAACAGCTACCTACGCAGCATGTTCATGTCTTTCCTAAATGAGCTTTTATCTCTCTCCCCTCATCACAAATCAGATTCTTCTGAGGAGTTCCCAGTACATTATCCTTTCCCCTGTGTAATTACCTTAACAAGCTCCAGCTGTTTGTATTCTCAGAAGGTTTTACTCCCTGATATACAGCTGCCTACCCCCTTCGTAAGTGCAGGTCCTAAATGAGCTTTTTTCTCTGTTCCCTCACCACAATCCACATTCTTTTGGGGAGTTACCAGTACAGTAACCATACCAGGAAGTACTTAATTTAGTAAGCTACTGCTTTTCTTAATCTCAGTGGAGATATTTACTGATAAACAGCTACCTACGCAGCATGTTCATGTCGTTCCTAAATGAGCTTTTATCTCTCTCCCCTCACCACAAATCAGATTCTTCTGAGGAGTTCCCAGTACATTATCCTTTCCCCTGTGTAATTACCTTAACAAGCTCCAGCTGTTTTTATTCTCAGAAGGTTTACTCCCTGATATACAGCTTCCTACCCCCTTCGTAAGTGCAGGTCCTAAATGAGCTTTTTTCTCTGTTCCCTCACCACAATCCAGATTCTTTTGGGAGTTACCAGTACAGTAAACCATACAGGAAGTACTTAATTTATTAAGCTACTGCTTTTCTTAATCTCAGTGGAGATATTTACTGATAAACAGCTACCTACGCAGCATGTTCATGTCGTTTCCTAAATGAGCTTTTATCTCTCTCCCCTCACCACAAATCAGATTCTTCTGAGGAGTTCCCAGTACATTATCCTTTCCCCTGTGTAATTACCTTAACAAGCTCCAGCTGTTTTTATTCTCAGAAGGTTTACTCCCTGATATACAGCTGCCTACCCCCTTCGTAAGTGCAGGTCCTAAATGAGCTTTTTTCTCTGTTCCCTCACCACAATCCAGATTCTTTTGGGGAGTTACCAGTACAGTAACCATACCAGGAAGTACTTAATTTATTAAGCTACTGCTTTTCTTAATCTCAGTGGAGATATTTACTGATAAACAGCTACTACGCAGCATGTTCATGTCGTTCCTAAATGAGCTTTTATCTCTCTCCCCTCAACACAAATCAGATTCTTCAGAGGAGTTCCCAGTACATTATCCTTTCCCCTGTGAAATTACCTTAACAAGCTCCAGCTGTTTTTATTCTCAGAAGGTTTACTCCCTGATATACAGCTGCCTACCCCCCTTCGTAAGTGCAGGTCCTAATGAGCTTTTTTCTCTGTTCCCTCACCACAATCCAGATTCTTTTGGGGAGTTACCAGTACAGTAACCATACCAGGAAGTACTTAATTTATTAAGCTTCTGCTTTTCTTAATCTCAGTGGAGATATTTACGGATAAACAGCTACCTACGCAGCATGTTCATGTCGTTCCTCAATGAGCTTTTATCTCTCTCCCCTCACCACAATCAGATTCTTCTGAGGAGTTCCCAGTACATTATCCTTTCCCCTGTGTAATTACCTTAACAAGCTCCGGCTGTTTTTATTCTCAGAAGATTTACTCCCTGATATACAGCTGCCTACCCCCTTCGTAAGTGCAGGTCCTAAATGAGCTTTTTTCTCTGTTCCCTCACCACAATCCAGATTCTTTTGGGGAGTTACCAGTACAGTAACCATACCAGGAAGTACTTAATTTATTAAGCTACTGCTTTTCTTAATCTCAGTGGAGATATTTTCGGATAAACAGCTAGGTACGCAGCATGTTCATGTCGTTCCTAAATGAGCTTTTATCTCTCTCCCCTCACCACAAATCAGATTCTTCTGAGGAGTTCCCAGTACATTATCCTTTCCCCTGTGTAATTACCTTAACAAGCTCCAGCTGTTTTTATTCTCAGAAGGTTTACTCCCTGATATACGCCTGCCTACCACCTTGGTAAGTGCAGGTAATGAATGAGCTTTTTTTCTCTGTTCCCTCACCACAATCCAGATTCTTTTGGGGAGTTACCAGTACAGTAACCATACCAGGAAGTACTTAATTTATTAAGCTACTGCTTTTCTTAATGTCAGTGGAGATATTTACTGATAAACAGCTACGTACGCAGCATGTTCATGTTGTTCCTAAATGAGCTTTTATATCTCTCCCCTCACCACAAATCAGATTCTTCTGAGGAGTTCCCAGTACATTATCCTTTCCCCTGTGTAATTACCTTAACAAGCTCCAGCTGTTTTTATTCTCAGAAGGTTTACTCCCTGTTATATAGCTGCCTACCCCCTTCGTAAGTGCAGGTCCTAAATGAGCTTTTTTCTCTGTTCCCTCACCACAATCCAGATTCTTTTGGGGAGTTACCAGTACAGTAACCATACCAGGAAATACTTAATTTATTAAGCTACTGCTTTTCTTAATCTCAGTGGAGATATTTACTGATAAACAGCTACCTACGCAGCATGTTCATGTCGTTCCTAAATGAGCTTTTATCTCTCCCATCACCACAAATCAGATTCTTCTGAGGAGTTCCTAGTACATTATCCTTTCTCCTGTGTAATTACCTTAACAGGCTCCAGCTGTTTTTATTCTCAGAAGGTTTATTCCCTGATATACAGCTGCCTACACCCTTCGTAATTGCAGGTCCTAAATGAGCTTTTTTCTCTGTTCCCTCACCACAACCCAGATTCTTTTGGGGAGTTACCAGTAGAGTAACCATACCAGGAAGTACTCAATTTATTAAGCTACTGCTTTTCTTAATCTCAGTGGAGATATTTACTGATAAACAGCTACCTACGCAGCATGTTCATGTCGTTCCTAAATGAGCTTTTATCTCTCTCCCCTCACCACAAATCAGATTCTTCTGAGGAGTTCCCAGTACATTATCCTTTCCCCTGTGTAATTACCTTAACAAGCTCCAGCTGTTTTTATTCTCAGAAGGTTTACTCCCTGATATACGCCTGCCTACCACCTTCGTAAGTGCAGGTCCTGAATGAGCTTTTTTCTCTGTTCCCTCATCACAATCCAGATTCTTTTGGGGAGTTACCAGTACAGTAACCATACCAGGAAGTTCTTAATTTATTAAGCTACTGCTTTTCTTAATCTCAGTGGTGATATTTACTGATAAACAGCTACCTACGCAGCATGTTCATGTCGTTCCTAAATGAGCTTTTATCTCCTCTCCCCTCACCACAAATCAGATTCTTCTGAGGAGTTCCCATTACATTATCCTTTCCCCTGTGTAATTACCTTAACAAGCTCCAGCTGTTTTTATTCTCAGAAGGTTTACTCTCTAATATACAGCTGCCTACCCCCTTCGTAAGTGCAGGTCCTAAATGAGCTTTTTTCTCTGTTCCCTCACCACAATCCAGATTCTTTTGGGGAGTTACCAGTACAATAATCATACCAGGAAGTACTTAATTTATTAAGCTACTGCTTTTCTTAATCTCACTGGAGATATTTACGGAT
>NW_025960578.1:0-25358 GCF_023159225.1 Perognathus longimembris pacificus
TCCCAGTACTTTATCCTTTCCCCTGTGTAATTACCTTAACAAGCTTCAGCTGTTTTTATTCTCAGAAGGTTTACTCCCTGATATACAGATGCCTACCCCCTTCGAAAGTGCAGGTCCTAAATGAGATTTTTTCTCTGTTCCCTCACCACAATCCAGATTCTTTTGTGGAGTTACCAGAACAGTAACCATACCAGGAAGTACTTAATTTATTAAGCTACTGCTATTCTTAATCTCAGTGGAGATATTTACTGATAAACAGCTACGTATGCAGCATGTTCATGTCGTTTCTAAATGAGCTTTTATCTCTCTCCTCTCACCACAAATCAGATTCTTCTGAGGAGTTCCCAGTACATTATCCTTTCCCTTGTGTAATTACTTTAACAAGCTCCAGCTGTTTTTTATTCTCAGAAGGCTTACTCCCTGATATACAGCTGCCTACCCCCTTCGTAAGTGCAGGTCCTAAATGAGCTTTTTTCTCTGTTCCCTCACCACAATCCAGGTTCTTTTGGGGAGTTACCAGCACAGTAACCATACCAGGAAGTACTTAATTTATTAAGCTACTGCTTTTCTTAATCTCACTGGAAATATTTACTGATAAACAGCTACCTACGCAGCACGTTTATGTCGTTCTTAAATGAACTTTTATCTCTCTCCCCTCACCACAAATAAGATTATTCTGAGGAGTTCCCAGTACATTATCCTTTCCCCTGTGTAATTACCTTAACAAGCTCCAGATGTTTTTATTCTCAGAAGGTTTACTCCCTGATATACAGCTGCCTACCCCCTTCGTAAGTGCAGGTACTAAATGAGCTTTATTCTCTGTTCCCTCACCACAACCCTGATTCTTTTGGGGAGTTACCAGTACAGTAACCATACCAGGAAGTACTTAATTTATTAAGCTACTGCTTTTCTTAATCTCAGTGGAGATATTTACTGATAAACAGCTACCTACGCAGCATGTTCATGTCGTTCCTAAATGAGCTTATATCTCTCTCCCCTCACCAAAAATCAGATTCATCTGCGGAGTGCCCAGTACATTATCCTTTCCCTGTGTAATTACCTTAACAACCTCCAGCTGTTTTTATTCTCAGAAGGTTTACTCCCTGATATACAGCTGCCTACACCCCTCGAAAGTGCAGGTCCTAAATGAGCTTTTTTCTCTGCTCCCTCACCACAATCCAGATTCTTTTGGGGAGTTACCAGTACAGGAACCATACCAGGAAGTACTTAATTTATTAAGCTACTGCTTTTCTTAATCTCAGTGGAGATATTTACTGATAAACAGCTACCTAAGCACCATGTTCATGTCGTTCCTAAATGAGCTTTTATCCCTCTCCCCTCACCACAAATCAGATTCTTCTGAGGAGTACCCAGTACATTATCCTTTCCTTGTGTAATTACCTTAACAAGCTCCAGCAGTTTTTATTCTCAGAAGGTTTACTCCCTAATATACTGCTGCCTACCCCCTTCGTAATTGCAGGCCCTAAATGAGCTTTTTTCTCTGTTCCCTCACCAAAATCCAGATTCTTTTGGGGAGTTACCAGTACAGTATCCATACCAGGAAGTACTTAAATTATTAAGCTACTGCTTTTCTTAATCTCAGTGGAGATATTTACTGATAAACAGCTACCTACGCAGCATGTTCATGTCGTTCCTAAATGAGCTTTTATCTCTCTCCCCTCACCACAAATCAGATTCTTCTGAGGAGTTCCCAGTACATTATCCTTTCCCCTATGTAATTACCTTAACAACCTAAAGCTGTTTTTATTCTCAGGTTTACTCCCTGATATAGAGCTGCCTACCCCCTTCGTAAGTGCAGGTCCTAAATGAGCTTTTTTCTCTGTTCCCTCACCACAATCCAGATTCTTTTGGGGAGTGACCAGTACAGTAACCATACCAGGAAGTACTTAATTTATTAAGCTACTGCTTTTCTTAATCTCAGTGGAGATATTTACTAATAAACAGCTACCTACGCAGCATGTTCATGTCGTTCCTAAATGAGCTTATATCTCTCTCACCTCACCACAAATCAGATTCTTCTGAGGAGTTCCCAGTACATTATCCTTTCCCCTGTGTAATTACCTTAACAAGCTCCAGCTGTTTTTATTCTCAGAAGGTTTACTCCCTGATATACAGCTGCCTACCCCCTTCGTAAGTGCAGGTCCTAAATGAGCTTTTTTCTCTGTTCCCTCACCACATTCCAGATTCTTTTGGGGAGTTACCAGTACAGTAACCATACCAGGAAATACTTAATTTATTATGCTACTTCTTTTCTTAATCTCAGTGGAGATATTTACTGATAAACAGCTACCTACGCAGCACGTTCATGTCGTTCCTAAATGAGCTTTTATCTCTCTCCCCTCACCACAAATCAGATTCTTCTGATGAGTTCCCAGTACATTATCCTTTCTCCTGTGTAATTACCTTAACAAGCTCCAGCTGTTTTGATTCTCAGAAGGTTTACTAACTGATATACAGCTGCCTAAGCCCTTCGTAAGTGCAGGTCCTAAATGAGCATTTTTCTCTGTTCCCTCACACAATCCAGATTCTTTTGGGGAGTTACCAGTACAGTAACCATACCAGGAAGTACTTAATTTATTAAGCTATTGCTTTTCTTAACCTCAGTGGAGATATTTACTGATAAACAGCTACCTACGCAGCATGTTCATGTCGTTCCTAAATGAGCTTTTATCTCTCTCCCCTCACCACAAATCAGATTCTTCTGAGGAGTTCCCAGTACATTATCCTTTCCCCTGTGTAATGACCTTAACAAGCTCCAGCTGTTTTTATTCTCAGATGGTTTACTCCCTGATATACAGCTGCCTACCCCCTTCGTAAGTGCAGGTCCTAAATGAGCTTTTTTCTCTGTTCCCTCACCACAATCCAGATTCCTTTGGGAAGTTACCAGTAGAGTAACCATACCCGGAAGTACTTAATTTATTAAGCTACTGCTTTTCTTAATCTCAGTGGTGATATTTGCTGATAAACAGCTACCTATGCAGCATGTTCATGTCGTTCCTAAATGAGCTTTTATCTCTCTCCCCTCACCACAAATCAGATTCTTCTGAGGAGTTCCCAGTACATTATCCTTTCCCCTGTGTAATTACCTTAACAAGCTCTAGCTGTTTTTATTCTCAGAAGGTTTACTCCCTGATATACAGCTTCCTACCCCCTTCGTAATTGCAGGTCCTAAATGAGCTTTTTTCTCTGTTCCGTCACCACAATCCAGATTCTTTTGGGGAGTTACCAGTACAGTAACCATACCAGGAAGTACTTTATTTATTAAGCTACTGCTTCTCTTAATCTCAGTGGAGATATTTACTGATAAACAGCTACCTACGCAGCATGTTCATGTCGTTCCTAAATG
The DNA here is from genome assembly GCF_023159225.1 of Perognathus longimembris pacificus. NCBI lineage: Eukaryota > Metazoa > Chordata > Mammalia > Rodentia > Heteromyidae > Perognathus > Perognathus longimembris. Next base: position 3,368 of record NW_025960578.1, read on the forward strand.
TGCTTTTATCTCTCTCCCCTCACCACAAATCAGATTCTTCTGAGGAGTTCCCAGTACATTATCCTTTCCCCTGTGTAATTACCTTAACAAGTTCCAGCCGTTTTTATTCTCAGAAGGTTTACTCCCTGATATACAGCTGCCTACCCCCTTCGTAAGTGCATGTCCTAAATGAGCTTTTTTCTCTTTTCCCTCACCACAATCCAGATTCTTTTGGGAGTTACCAGTACAGAAACCATACCAGGAAGTACTTAATTTATTAAGCTCCTGCTTTTCTTAATCTCAGTGGAGATATTTACTGAAAAACAGCTACGTACGCAGCATGTTCATGTCGTTCCTAAATGAGCTTTTATCTCTCTCCCCTCACCACAAATCAGATTCTTCTGAGGAATTCCCAGTACTTTATCCTTTCCCCTGTGTAATTACCTTAACAAGCTTCAGCTGTTTTTATTCTCAGAAGGTTTACTCCCTGATATACAGATGCCTACCCCCTTCGAAAGTGCAGGTCCTAAATGAGATTTTTTCTCTGTTCCCTCACCACAATCCAGATTCTTTTGTGGAGTTACCAGTACAGTAACCATACCAGGAAGTACTTAATTTATTAAGCTACTGCTATTCTTAATCTCAGTGGAGATATTTACTGATAAACAGCTACGTATGCAGCATGTTCATGTCGTTTCTAAATGAGCTTTTATCTCTCTCCTCTCACCACAAATCAGATTCTTCTGAGGAGTTCCCAGTACATTATCCTTTCCCTTGTGTAATTACTTTAACAAGCTCCAGCTGTTTTTATTCTCAGAAGGCTTACTCCCTGATATACAGCTGCCTACCCCCTTCGTAAGTGCAGGTCCTAAATGAGCTTTTTTCTCTGTTCCCTCACCACAATCCAGGTTCTTTTGGGGAGTTACCAGCACAGTAACCATACCAGGAAGTACTTAATTTATTAAGCTACTGCTTTTCTTAATCTCACTGGAAATATTTACTGATAAACAGCTACCTACGCAGCACGTTTATGTCGTTCTTAAATGAACTTTTATCTCTCTCCCCTCACCACAAATAAGATTATTCTGAGGAGTTCCCAGTACATTATCCTTTCCCCTGTGTAATTACCTTAACAAGCTCCAGATGTTTTTATTCTCAGAAGGTTTACTCCCTGATATACAGCTGCCTACCCCCTTCGTAAGTGCAGGTACTAAATGAGCTTTATTCTCTGTTCCCTCACCACAACCCTGATTCTTTTGGGGAGTTACCAGTACAGTAACCATACCAGGAAGTACTTAATTTATTAAGCTACTGCTTTTCTTAATCTCAGTGGAGATATTTACTGATAAACAGCTACCTACGCAGCATGTTCATGTCGTTCCTAAATGAGCTTATATCTCTCTCCCCTCACCAAAAATCAGATTCATCTGCGGAGTGCCCAGTACATTATCCTTTCCCTGTGTAATTACCTTAACAACCTCCAGCTGTTTTTATTCTCAGAAGGTTTACTCCCTGATATACAGCTGCCTACACCCCTCGAAAGTGCAGGTCCTAAATGAGCTTTTTTCTCTGCTCCCTCACCACAATCCAGATTCTTTTGGGGAGTTACCAGTACAGGAACCATACCAGGAAGTACTTAATTTATTAAGCTACTGCTTTTCTTAATCTCAGTGGAGATATTTACTGATAAACAGCTACCTAAGCACCATGTTCATGTCGTTCCTAAATGAGCTTTTATCCCTCTCCCCTCACCACAAATCAGATTCTTCTGAGGAGTACCCAGTACATTATCCTTTCCCTTGTGTAATTACCTTAACAAGCTCCAGCAGTTTTTATTCTCAGAAGGTTTACTCCCTAATATACTGCTGCCTACCCCCTTCGTAATTGCAGGCCCTAAATGAGCTTTTTTCTCTGTTCCCTCACCAAAATCCAGATTCTTTTGGGAGTTACCAGTACAGTATCCATACCAGGAAGTACTTAATTATTAAGCTACTGCTTTTCTTAATCTCAGTGGAGATATTTACTGATAAACAGCTACCTACGCAGCATGTTCATGTCGTTCCTAAATGAGCTTTTATCTCTCTCCCCTCACCACAAATCAGATTCTTCTGAGGAGTTCCCAGTACATTATCCTTTCCCCTATGTAATTACCTTAACAACCTAAAGCTGTTTTTATTCTCAGGTTTACTCCCTGATATAGAGCTGCCTACCCCCTTCGTAAGTGCAGGTCCTAAATGAGCTTTTTTCTCTGTTCCCTCACCACAATCCAGATTCTTTTGGGGAGTGACCAGTACAGTAACCATACCAGGAAGTACTTAATTTATTAAGCTACTGCTTTTCTTAATCTCAGTGGAGATATTTACTAATAAACAGCTACCTACGCAGCATGTTCATGTCGTTCCTAAATGAGCTTATATCTCTCTCACCTCACCACAAATCAGATTCTTCTGAGGAGTTCCCAGTACATTATCCTTTCCCCTGTGTAATTACCTTAACAAGCTCCAGCTGTTTTTATTCTCAGAAGGTTTACTCCCTGATATACAGCTGCCTACCCCCTTCGTAAGTGCAGGTCCTAAATGAGCTTTTTTCTCTGTTCCCTCACCACATTCCAGATTCTTTTGGGGAGTTACCAGTACAGTAACCATACCAGGAAATACTTAATTTATTATGCTACTTCTTTTCTTAATCTCAGTGGAGATATTTACTGATAAACAGCTACCTACGCAGCACGTTCATGTCGTTCCTAAATGAGCTTTTATCTCTCTCCCCTCACCACAAATCAGATTCTTCTGATGAGTTCCCAGTACATTATCCTTTCTCCTGTGTAATTACCTTAACAAGCTCCAGCTGTTTTGATTCTCAGAAGGTTTACTAACTGATATACAGCTGCCTAAGCCCTTCGTAAGTGCAGGTCCTAAATGAGCATTTTTCTCTGTTCCCTCACAACAATCCAGATTCTTTTGGGGAGTTACCAGTACAGTAACCATACCAGGAAGTACTTAATTTATTAAGCTATTGCTTTTCTTAACCTCAGTGGAGATATTTACTGATAAACAGCTACCTACGCAGCATGTTCATGTCGTTCCTAAATGAGCTTTTATCTCTCTCCCCTCACCACAAATCAGATTCTTCTGAGGAGTTCCCAGTACATTATCCTTTCCCCTGTGTAATGACCTTAACAAGCTCCAGCTGTTTTTATTCTCAGATGGTTTACTCCCTGATATACAGCTGCCTACCCCCTTCGTAAGTGCAGGTCCTAAATGAGCTTTTTTTCTGTTCCCTCACCACAATCCAGATTCCTTTGGGAAGTTACCAGTAGAGTAACCATACCCGGAAGTACTTAATTTATTAAGCTACTGCTTTTCTTAATCTCAGTGGTGATATTTGCTGATAAACAGCTACCTATGCAGCATGTTCATGTCGTTCCTAAATGAGCTTTTATCTCTCTCCCCTCACCACAAATCAGATTCTTCTGAGGAGTTCCCAGTACATTATCCTTTCCCCTGTGTAATTACCTTAACAAGCTCCAGCTGTTTTTATTCTCAGAAGTTTTACTCCCTGATATACTGCTGCCTACCCCCTTCGTAAGTGCAGTTCCTAAATGAGCTTTTTTCTCTGTTCCCTCACCACAATCCAGATTCTTTTGTGGAGTTACCAGTATAGTAACCATACCAGAAGTACTTAATTTTTTAAGCTACTGCTTTTCTTAATCTCAGTGGAGATATTTACTGATAAACTGCTACCTACGCAGCATGTTCATGTCGTTCTTAAATGAGCTTTTATGTCTCTCCCCTCACCACAAATCAGAATCTTCTGAGGAGTTCCCAGTACATTATCCTTTCCCCTGTGTAATTACCTTTACAAGCTCCAGCTGTTTTTATTCTCAGAAGGTTTACTCCCTGATATACAGCTGCCTACCCCCTTCGTAAGTGCAGGTCCTAAATTAGCTTTTTTCTTTGTTCTGTCACCACAATCCAGATTCTTTTGGGGAGTTACCAGTACAGTAACCATACCAGGAAGTACTTAATTTATTAAGCTACTGCTTTTCTTAATCTCAGTCGAGATATTTACTGATAAACAGCTACCTATGCAGCATGTTCATGTCGTTCCTAAATGAGCTTTTATCTCTCTCCCCTCACCACAAATCAGATTCTTCTGAGGAGTTCCCAGTACATTATCCTTTCCCCTGTGTAATTACCTTAACAAGCTCTAGCTGTTTTTATTCTCAGAAGGTTTACTCCCTGATATACAGCTTCCTACCCCCTTCGTAATTGCAGGTCCTAAATGAGCTTTTTTCTCTGTTCCGTCACCACAATCCAGATTCTTTTGGGGAGTTACCAGTACAGTAACCATACCAGGAAGTACTTTATTTATTAAGCTACTGCTTCTCTTAATCTCAGTGGAGATATTTACTGATAAACAGCTACCTACGCAGCATGTTCATGTCGTTCCTAAATGAGCTTTTATCTCTCTCCCCTCGCCACAAATCAGATTCTACTGAGGAGTTCCCAGTACATTATCCTTTCCCCTGTGTAATTACCTTAACAAGCTCCAGCTGTTTTTATTCTCAGAAGTTTTACTCCCTGATATACTGCTGCCTACCCCCTTCGTAAGTGCAGGTCCTAAATGAGCTTTTTTCTCTGTTCCCTCACCACAATCCAGATTCTTTTGTGGAGTTACCAGTATAGTAACCATACCAGAAGTACTTAATTTTTTAAGCTACTGCTTTTCTTAATCTCAGTGGAGATATTTACTGATAAACTGCTACCTACGCAGCATGTTCATGTCGTTCTTAATTGAGCTTTTATGTCTCTCCCCTCACCACAAATCAGAATCTTCTGAGGAGTTCCCAGTACATTATCCTTTCCCCTGTGTAATTACCTTTACAAGCTCCAGCTGTTTTTATTCTCAGAAGGTTTACTCCCTGATATACAGCTGCCTACCCCCTTCGTAAGTGCAGGTCCTAAATTAGCTTTTTTCTTTGTTCCGTCACCACAATCCAGATTCTTTTGGGGAGTTACCAGTACAGTAACCATACCAGGAAGTACTTAATTTATTAAGCTACTGCTTTTCTTAATCTCAGTCGAGATATTTACTAATAAACAGCTACCTACGCAGCGTGGTCATGTCGTTCCTAAATGAGCTTTTATCTCTCTCCCCTCACCACAAATCAGATTCTTCTGAGGAGTTCCCAGTACATTATCCTTTCCCCTGTGTAATTACCTTAACAAGCTCCAGCTGTTTTTATTCTCAGAAGGTTTACTCCCTGATATACTGCTGCCTACCCCCTTCGTAAGTGCAGGTCCTAAATAAGCTTTTTTCTCTGTTCCCTCACAACAATCCAGATTCTTTTGGGGAGTTACCAGTACAGTAACCATACCAGGAAGTACTTAATATACTAAGCTACTGCTTTTCTTAATCTCAGTGGAGATATTTACTTATAAACAGCTACGTACGCAGCATGTTAATGTCTTTCCTAAATGAGCATTAATCTCTCTCCCCTCACCACAAATCAGATTCTTCTGAGGAGTTCACAGTACATTATCCTTTCCCCTGTGTAATTACCTTAACAAGCTCCAGCTGTTTTTGTTCTCAGGAGGTTTACTCCCTGATATATTGCTGCCTACCCCCTTCGTATGTGCAGGTCCTAAATGACCTTTTTTCTCTGTTCCCTCACAACAATCCAGATTCTTTTGTGGAGTTACCAGTTCAGTGACCATACCAGGAAGTACTTAATTTATTAAGCTACTACTTTTCTTAATCTCAGTGGAGATATTTACTGATAAACAGCTACCTACGCAGCATGTTCATGTCGTTCCTAAATGAGCTTTTATCTCTCTCCCCTCACCACAAATCAGATTCTTCTGAGGAGTTCCCAGTACATTATCCTTTCCCCTGTGTAATTACCTTAACAAGCTCCAGCTGTTTTTATTCTCAGAAGGCTTACTCCCTGATATACTGCTGCGTACCCCGTTCGTAAGTGCAGGTCCTAAATGAGCTTTTTTCTCTGTTCCCTCACCACAATCCAGATTCTTTTGGGGAGTTACCAGTATAGTAACTATACCAGGAAGTACTTAATTTATTAAGCTACTGCTTTTCTTAATCTCAGTGGAGATATTTACTGATAAACAGCTACCTACGCAGCATGTTCATGTCGTTCCTAAATGAGCTTTTATCTCTCTTCCGTCACCACAAATCAGATTCTTCTGAGGAGTTCCCAGTACATTATCCTTTCCCCTGTGTAATTACCTTAACAAGCTCCAGCTGTTTTTATTCTCAGAAGGTTTACTCCCTGATATACAGCTGCCTACCCCCTTCGTAAGTGCAGATCCTAAATGAGCTTTTTTCTCTGTTCCCTCACCACAATCCAGATTTTTTTGGGGAGTTACCAGTACAGTAACCATACCAGGAAGTACTTAATTTATTAAGGTACTGCTTTTCTTAATCTCAGTGGAGATATTTACTGAAAAACAGCTACCTAGGCAGCACGTTCATGTCGTTCCTAAATGAGCTTTTATCTCTCTCCCCTCACCACAAATCAGATTCTTCTGAGGAGTTCCCAGTACATTATCCTTTCCACTGTGTAATTACCTTAACAAGCTCCAGCTGTTTTTATTCTCAGAAGGTTTACTCCCTGATATACACCTGCCTAACCCCTTCATAAGTGCAGGTCCTAAATGAGCTTTTATCTCTGTTCCCTCACCACAATGCAGATTCTTTTGGGGAGTTACCAGTACAATAACCATACCAGGAAGTACTTAATTTATTAAGCTACTGCTTTTATTAATCTCAGTGGAGATATTTACTGATAAACAGCTACCTACGCAGCATGTTCATATCGTTCCTAAATGAGCTTTTATCTCTCTCCCCTCACCACAAATCATATTCTTCTGAGGAGTTCCCAGTACATTATCCTTTCCCCTGTGTAATTACCTTAACAAGCTCCAGCTGTTTTTATTCTCAGAAGGTTTACTCCCTGATATACTGCTGCCTACCCCCTTCATAAGTGCAGGTCCTAAATGAGCTTTTTTTTCTGTTCCCTCACCACCATGCAGATTCTTTTGGGGAGTTACCAGTACAGTAAACATACCAGGAAGTACTTAATTTATTAAGCTACTGCTTTTCTTAATCTCAGTGGATATATTTACGGATAAACAGCTACCTACGCAGCATGTTCATGTCGTTCCTAAATGAGCTTTTATCTCTCTCCCCTCACCACAAATCAGATTCTTCTGAGGAGTTCCCAGTACATTATCCTTCCCCTGTGTAATCACCTTAACACGCTCCAGCTGTTTTTATTCTCAGAAGGTTTACTCCCTGATATACAGCTGCCTACCCCCTTCGTCAGTGCAGGTCCAAAATGAGCTTTTTTCTCTGTTCCCTCACCACAATCCAGATTCTTTTGGGGAGTTACCAGTACAGTAACCATACCAGGAAGTACTTAATTTATTAAGCTACTGCTTTTCTTAATGTCAGTGGAGATATTTACTGATAAACAGCTACGTAGGCAGCATGTTCATGTCGTTCTTAAATGAGCTTTTATCTCTCTCGCCTCACCACAAATCAGATTCTTCTGAGGAGTTCCCAGTACATTATCCTTTCCCCTGTTAATTACCTTAACAAGCTCCAGCTGTTTTTATGCTCAGAAGGTTTACTCCCTGATATACAGCTGCCTAACCCCTTCGTAAGTGCAGGTCCTAAATGAGCTTTTTTTCTCTGTTCCCTAACCAAAATCCAGATTCTTTTGGGGAGGTACCAGTACAGTAACCATACCAGGAAGTAATTAATTTATTAAGCTACTGCTTTTCTTAATCTCAGTGGAGATATTTACTGATAAACAGCTACCTACGCAGCATGTTCATGTCGTTCCTAAATGAGCTTTTATCTCTCTCCCCTCACCACAAATCAGATTCTTCTGAGGAGTTCCCAGTACATTATCCTTTCCCCTGTGTAATTACCTTAACAAGTTCCAGCTGTTTTTATTCTCAGAAGGTTTACTCCCTGATATACAGCTCCCTACCCCCTTCGTAAGTGCAGGTCCTAAATGAGCTTTTTTCTCTGTTCCCTCACCACAATCCAGATACATTTGGGGAGTAACCAGTACAGTAACCATACCAGGAAGTACTTAATTTATTAAGCTACTGCTTTTCTTAATCTCACTGGAGATATTTACTGATAAACAGCTACCTACGCAGCATGTTAATGTCGTTCCTAAATGAGCTTTTATCTCTCTCCCCTCACCACAAATCAGATTCTTCTGAGGAGTTCCCAGTACATTATCCTTTCCCCTGTGTAATTACCTTAACAAGCTCCAGCTGTTTTTATGCTCAGAAGGTTTACTCCCTGATATACAGCTGCCTACCCCTTCGTAAGTGCAGGTCCTAAATGAGATTTTTTCTCTGTTCCCTCACCACAATCCAGATTCTTTTGGGGAGTTACCAGTACAGTAACCATACCAGGAAGTACTTAATTTATTAAGCTACTGCTTTTCTTAATCTCAGTGGAGATATTTACTGATAAACAGCTACCTACGCAGCATGTTCATGTCGTTCCTAAATGAGCTTTTATCTCTCTCCCCTCACCACAAATCAGATTATTCTGAGGAGTTCCCAGTACATTATCCTTTCCCCTGTGTAATTACCTTAACAAGCTCCAGCTGTTTTTATTCTCAGAAGGCTTACTCCCTGATATACTGCTGCGTACCCCGTTCGTAAGTGCAGGTCCTAAATGAGCTTTTTTCTCTGTTCCCTCACCACAATCCAGATTCTTTTGGGGAGTTACCAGTATAGTAACTATACCAGGAAGTACTTAATTTATTAAGCTACTGCTTTTCTTAATCTCAGTGGAGATATTTACTGATAAACAGCTACCTACGCAGCATGTTCATGTCGTTCCTAAATGAGCTTTTATCTCTCTTCCGTCACCACAAATCAGATTCTTCTGAGGAGTTCCCAGTACATTATCCTTTCCCCTGTGTAATTACCTTAACAAGCTCCAGCTGTTTTTATTCTCAGAAGGTTTACTCCCTGATATACAGCTGCCTACCCCCTTCGTAAGTGCAGATCCTAAATGAGCTTTTTTCTCTGTTCCCTCACCACAATCCAGATTTTTTTGGGGAGTTACCAGTACAGTAACCATACCAGGAAGTACTTAATTTATTAAGGTACTGCTTTTCTTAATCTCAGTGGAGATATTTACTGAAAAACAGCTACCTAGGCAGCACGTTCATGTCGTTCCTAAATGAGCTTTTATCTCTCTCCCCTCACCACAAATCAGATTCTTCTGAGGAGTTCCCAGTACATTATCCTTTCCACTGTGTAATTACCTTAACAAGCTCCAGCTGTTTTTATTCTCAGAAGGTTTACTCCCTGATATACACCTGCCTAAACCCTTCATAAGTGCAGGTCCTAAATGAGCTTTTATCTCTGTTCCCTCACCACAATGCAGATTCTTTTGGGGAGTTACCAGTACAATAACCATACCAGGAAGTACTTAATTTATTAAGCTACTGCTTTTATTAATCTCAGTGGAGATATTTACTGATAAACAGCTACCTACGCAGCATGTTCATATCGTTCCTAAATGAGCTTTTATCTCTCTCCCCTCACCACAAATCATATTCTTCTGAGGAGTTCCCAGTACATTATCCTTTCCCCTGTGTAATTACCTTAACAAGCTCCAGCTGTTTTTATTCTCAGAAGGTTTACTCCCTGATATACTGCTGCCTACCCCCTTCATAAGTGCAGGTCCTAAATGAGCTTTTTTTTCTGTTCCCTCACCACCATGCAGATTCTTTTGGGGAGTTACCAGTACAGTAAACATACCAGGAAGTACTTAATTTATTAAGCTACTGCTTTTCTTAATCTCAGTGGATATATTTACGGATAAACAGCTACCTACGCAGCATGTTCATGTCGTTCCTAAATGAGCTTTTATCTCTCTCCCCTCACCACAAATCAGATTCTTCTGAGGAGTTCCCAGTACATTATCCTTCCCCTGTGTAATCACCTTAACACGCTCCAGCTGTTTTTATTCTCAGAAGGTTTACTCCCTGATATACAGCTGCCTACCCCCTTCGTCAGTGCAGGTCCAAAATGAGCTTTTTTCTCTGTTCCCTCACCACAATCCAGATTCTTTTGGGGAGTTACCAGTACAGTAACCATACCAGGAAGTACTTAATTTATTAAGCTACTGCTTTTCTTAATGTCAGTGGAGATATTTACTGATAAACAGCTACGTAGGCAGCATGTTCATGTCGTTCTTAAATGAGCTTTTATCTCTCTCGCCTCACCACAAATCAGATTCTTCTGAGGAGTTCCCAGTACATTATCCTTTCCCCTGTTAATTACCTTAACAAGCTCCAGCTGTTTTTATGCTCAGAAGGTTTACTCCCTGATATACAGCTGCCTACCCCCTTCGTAAGTGCAGGTCCTAAATGAGCTTTTTTCTCTGTTCCCTAACCAAAATCCAGATTCTTTTGGGGAGGTACCAGTACAGTAACCATACCAGGAAGTAATTAATTTATTAAGCTACTGCTTTTCTTAATCTCAGTGGAGATATTTACTTATAAACAGCTACCTACGCAGCATGTTCATGTCGTTCCTAAATGAGCTTTTATCTCTCTCCCCTCACCACAAATCAGATTCTTCTGAGGAGTTCCCAGTACATTATCCTTTCCCCTGTGTAATTACCTTAACAAGTTCCAGCTGTTTTTATTCTCAGAAGGTTTACTCCCTGATATACAGCTCCCTACCCCCTTCGTAAGTGCAGGTCCTAAATGAGCTTTTTTCTCTGTTCCCTCACCACAATCCAGATACATTTGGGGAGTAACCAGTACAGTAACCATACCAGGAAGTTCTTAATTTATTAAGCTACTGCTTTTCTTAATCTCACTGGAGATATTTACTGATAAACAGCTACCTACGCAGCATGTTAATGTCGTTCCTAAATGAGCTTTTATCTCTCTCCCCTCACCACAAATCAGATTCTTCTGAGGAGTTCCCAGTACATTATCCTTTCCCCTGTGTAATTACCTTAACAAGCTCCAGCTGTTTTTATTCTCAGAAGGTTTACTCCCTGATATACTGCTGCGTACCCCGTTCGTAAGTGCAGGTCCTAAATGAGCTTTTTTCTCTGTTCCCTCACCACAATCCAGATTCTTTTGGGGAGTTACCAGTATAGTAACTATACCAGGAAGTACTTAATTTATTAAGCTACTGCTTTTCTTAATCTCAGTGGAGATATTTACTGATAAACAGCTACCTACGCAGCATGTTCATGTCGTTCCTAAATGAGCTTTTATCTCTCTTCCGTCACCACAAATCAGATTCTTCTGAGGAGTTCCCAGTACATTATCCTTTCCCCTGTGTAATTACCTTAACAAGCTCCAGCTGTTTTTATTCTCAGAAGGTTTACTCACTGATATACAGCTGCTTACCCCCTTCATAAGTGCAGGTCCTAAATGAGCTTTTTTCTCTGTTCCCTCACCACAATCCAGATTCTTTTGTGGAGTTACCAGTACAGTAACCATACCAGGAAGTACTTAATTTATTAAGCTACTGCTTTTCTTAATCTCAGTGGAGAAATTTACTGATAAACAGATACCTACGCAGCACGTTCATGTCGTTCCTAAATGAGCTTTTATCTGTCCCCTCACCACGAATCAGATTCTTCTGAGGAGTTCCCAGTACATTATCCTTTCCCCTGTGTAATTACCTTAACAAGCTCCAGCTGTTTTTATTCTCAGAAAGTTTACTCCCTGATATACAGCTGCCTACCCCCTTCGTAAGTGCAGGTCCTAAATGAGCTTTTTTCTCTGTTCCCTCACCACAATCCAGATTTTTTTGGGGAGTTACCAGTACAGTAACCATACCAGGAAGTACTGACTTTATTAAGGTACTGCTTTTCTTAATCTCAGTGGAGATATTTACTGAAAACAGCTACCTAGGCAGCACGTTCATGTCGTTCCTAAATGAGCTTTTATCTCTCTCCCCTCACCACAAATCAGATTCTTCTGAGGAGTTCCCAGTACATTATCCTTTCCACTGTGTAATTACCTTAATTAGCTCCAGCTGTTTTTATTCTCAGAAGGTTTACTCCCTGATATACACCTGCCTAACCCCTTCATAAGTGCAGGTCCTAAATGAGCTTTTATCTCTGTTCCCTCACCACAATGCAGATTCTTTTGGGGAGTTACCAGTACAGTAACCATACCATGAAGTACTTAATTTATTAAGCTACTGCTTTTATTAATCTCAGTGGAGATATTTACTGATAAACAGCTACCTACGCAGCACGTTCATGTCGTTCCTAAATGAGCTTTTACCTCTCTCCCCTCACCATAAATCAGATTCTTCTGAGGAGTTCCCAGTACATTATCCTTTCCCCTGTGTAATTACCTTAACAAGCTCCAGCTGTTTTTATTCTCAGAAGGTTTACTCCCTGATATACAGCTTGCTACCCCCTTCGTAAGTGCAGGTCCTAAATGAGCTTTTTTCTCTGTTCCCTCACCACAATCCAGATTCTTTTGGGGAGTTTCCAGTACAGTAACCATACCAGGAAGTACTTAATTTATTAAGCTACTGCTTTTCTTAATCTCAGTGGAGATATTTACTGATAAACAGCTACCTACGCAGCATGTTCATGTCGTTCCTAAATGAGCTTTTATCTCTCTCCCCTCACCACAAATCATATTCTTCTGAGGAGTTCCCAGTACATTATCGTTTCCCCTGTGTAATTACCTTAACAAGCTCCAGCTGTTTTTATTCTCAGAAGGTTTACTCCCTGATATACTGCTGCCTACCCCCTTCATAAGTGCAGGTCCTAAATGAGCTTTTTTTCTGTTCCCTCACCACCATCCAGATTCTTTTGGGGAGTTACCAGTACAGTAACCATACCAGGAAGTACTTAATTTATTAAGCTACTGCTTTTCTTAATCTCAGTGGATATATTTACGGATAAACAGCTACCTACGCAGCTTGTTCATGTCGTTCCTAAATGAGCTTTTATCTCTCTCCCCTCACCACAAATCAGATTCTTCTGAGGAGTTCCCAGTACATTATCCTTTCCCATGTGTAATTACCTTAACAAGCTCCAGATGTTTTTATTCTCAGAAGGTTTACTCCCTGATATACAGCTGCCTACCCCCTTCGTAAGTGCAGGTCCTAAATGAGCTTTTTTCTCTGTTCCCTCACCACAATCCAGATTCTTTTGGGGAGTTACCAGTACAGTAACCATACCAGGAAGTACTTAATTTATTAAGCTACTGCCTTTCTTAATCTCAGTGGAGATATTTACTGATAAACAGCTACCTACGCAGCATGTTCATGTCGTTCCTAAATGAGCTTTTATCTCTCTCCCCTGACCATAAATCAGATTCTTCTGAGGAGTTCCCAGTACTTTATAATTTCCCCTGTGTAATTACCTTAACAAGCTCCAGCTGTTTTTATTCTCAGAAGGTTTACTCCCTGATATACAGCTGCCTACCCCCTTCGTCAGTGCAGGTCCTAAATGAGCTTTTTTCTCTGTTCCCTCACCACAATCCAGATTCTTTTGGGGAGTTACCAGTACAGTAACCATACCAGGAAGTACTTAATTTATTAAGCTACTGCTTTTCTTAATCTCAGTGGAGATATTTACTGATAAACAGCTACCTACGCAGCATGTTCATGTCGTTCCTAAATGAGCTTTTATCTCTCTCCCCTCACCACAAATCAGATTCTTCTGAGGAGTTCCCAGTACTTTATCCTTTCCCCTGTGTAATTACCTTAACAAGCTCCAGCTGTTTTTATTCTCAGAAGGTTTACTCCCTGATATACAGCTGCCTACCCCCTTCGTAACTGCAGGTCACAAATGAGCTTTTTTCACTTTTCCCTCACCACAATCCAGATTCTTTTGGGGAGTTACCAGTACAGTAACCATACCAGGAAGTACGTAATTTATTAAGCTACTGCTTTTCTTAGTCTCAGTGGAGATATTTACTGATAAACAGCTACCTACGCAGCACGTTCATGTCGTTCCTAAATGAGCTTTTATCTCTCTCCCCTCACCACAAATCAGATTCTTCTGAGGAGTTCCCAGTACATTATCCTTTCCCCTGTGTAATTACCTTAACAAGCTCCAGCTGTTTTTATTCTCAGAAGGTTTACTCCCTGATATACAGCTGCCTACCCCCTTTGTCAGTGCAGGTCCTAAATGAGCTTTTTTCTCTGTTCCCTCACCACAATCCAGATTCTTTTGGGGAGTTACCAGTACAGTAACCATACCAGGAAGTACTTAATTTATTAAGCTACTGCTTTTCTTAGTCTCAGTGGAGATATTTACTGATAAACAGCTACCTATGCAGCATGTTCATGTCGTTCCTAAATGAGCTTTTATCTCTCTCCCCTCACCACAAAGCAGATTCTTCTGAGGAGTTCCCAGTACTTTATCCTTTCCCCTGTGTAATTACCTTAACAAGCTCCAGCTGTTTTTATTCTCAGAAGGTTTACTCCCTGACATACAGCTGCCTACCACCTTCGTAAGTGCAGGTCCTAAATGAGCTTTTTTCTCTATTCCCTCACCACAATCCAGATTCTTTTGGGGAGTTACCAGTACAGTAACCATACCAGGAAGTACTTAATTTATTAAGCTACTGCTTTTCTTAATCTCAGTGGAGATATTTACTGATAAACAGCTACCTACGCAGAACGTTCATGTCGTTCCTAAATGAGCTTTTATCTCTCCCCCTCACCACAAATCAGATTCTTCTGAGGAGTTCCCAGTACATTATCCTTTCCCCTGTGTAATTACCTTAACAAGCTCCAGCTGTTTTTATTCTCAGAAGGTTTACTCCCTGATATACAGCTGCCTACCCCCTTCGTAAGTATAGGTCCTAAATGAGCTTATTTCTCTGTTCCCTCACCACAATCCAGATTCTTTTGGGGAGTTACCAGTACAGTAACCATACCAGGAAGTACTTAATTTATTAAGCTACTGCTTTTCTTAATCTCAGTGGAGATATTTACTGATAAACAGCTATGTATGCAGCATGTTTATGTCGTTCCTAAATGAGCTTTTATCTCTCTCCCCTCACCACAAATCAGATTCTTCTGAGGAGTTCCCAGTACATTATCCTTTCCCCTGTGTAATTACCTTAACAAGCTCCAGCTGTTTTTATTCTCAGAAGGTTTACTCCCTGATATACAGCTGCCTACCCCCTTCGTAAGTCCAGGTGCTAAATGAACTTTTTTCTCTGTTCCTTCACCACAATCCAGATTCTTTTAGGGAGTTACCAGTACAATAACCATACCAGGAAGTACTTAATTTTTTAAGCTACTGCTTTTCTTAATCTCAGTGGAGATATTTACTGATAAACAGGTACGTACGCAGCATGTTCATGTCGTTCCTAAATGAGCTTTTATCTTTCTCCCCTCACCACAAATGAGATTCTTCTGAGGAGTTCCCAGTACATTATCCTTTCCCCTGTGTAATTACTTTAACAAGCTCCAGCTGTTTTTATTCTCAGAAGGTTTACTCCCTGATATACAGCTGCCTACCCCCTTCGTAAGTGTAGGTCCTAAATGAGCTTTTTTTTCTGTTCCCTCACCACAATCCAGATTCTTTTGGGGAGTGACCAGTACAGTAACCATACCAGGAAGTACTGAATTTTTTAAGCTACTGCTTTTCTTAATCTCAGTATAGATATTTACTGATAAACAGCTACCTACGCAGCATGTTCATGTCGTTCCTAAATGAGCTTTTATCTCTCTCCCCTCACCACAAATCACATTATTCTGAGGAGTTCCCAGTACATTATCCTTTCCCCTGTGTAATTACCTTAACAAGCTCCAGCTGTTTTTATTCTCAGAAGTTTTACTCCCTGATATACAGCTGCCTACCCCCTTCGTAAGTGCAGGTCCTAAATGAGCGTTTTTCTCTGTTTCCTCACCAAAATCCAGATTCTTTTGGGGACTTACCATTACAGTAACCATACCAGGAAGTACTTAATTTATTAAGCTACTGCTTTTCTTAATCTCAGTGGAGATATTTACTGATAAACAGCTCCCTACGCAGCATGTTCATGTCGTTCCTAAATGAGCTTTTATCTCTCTCCCCTCACCACAAATCAGATTCTTCTGAAGAGTTCCCAGTACACTATCCTTTCCCCTGTGTAATTACCTTAACAAGCTCCAGCTGGTTTTATTCTCAGAAGGTTTACTCCCTGATATACAGCTGCCTACCCCCTTCGTAAGTGCAGGTCCTAAATGAGCTTTTTTCTCTGTTCCCTCACCACAATCCAGATTATTTGGGGAGTTACAAGTACAGTAACCATACCAAGAAGTACTTAATTTATTAAGCTACTGCTATTCTTAATCTCATTGGAGATATTTACTGATAAACAGCTACCTACGAAGCATGTTCATGTCGTTCCTAAATGAGCTTTTATCTCTCACATCTCAACACAAATCAGATTCTTCTGAGGAGTTCCCAGTACATTATCCTTTCCCCTGTGTAATTACCTTAACAAACTCCAGCTTTTTTTATTCTCAGAAGGATTACTCCCTGATTTACAGCTGGCTACACCCTTCGTAAGTGCAGGTCCTAAATGAGCTTATTTCTCTGTTCCCTCACCACAATCCAGATTCTTTTGGGGAGTTACCAGTACAGTAACCATACCAGGAAGTACTTAATTTATTAAGCTACTGCTTTTCTTAATTTCAGTGGAGATATTTACTGATAAACAGCTACCTACGCAGCATGTTCATGTCGTTCACAAATGACCTTTTATCTTTCTCCCCTCACCACAAACCAGATTCTTCTGAGGAGTTCCCAGTACATTATCCTTTCCCCTGTGTAATTACCTTAACAAGCTCCAGCTGTTATTATTCTCAGAAGGTTTACTCCCTGATACACAGCTGCCTACCCCCTTCGAAAGTCCAGGTCCTAAATGAATTTTTTTCTCTGTTCCTTCACCACAATCCAGATTCTTTTGGGGAGTTACCAGTACAGTAATCATACCAGGAAGTACTTAATTTATTAAGCTACTGCTTTTCTTAATCTCAGTGGAGATATTTACTGATAAACAGCTACCTACGCAGCATGTTCATGTCGTTCATAAATGAGCTTTTATCTCTCTCCCATCACCACAAACCAGATTCTTCAGAGGAGTTCCCAGTACATTATCCTTTCCCCTGTGTAATTACCGTAACAAGCTCCAGCTGTTTTTATTCTAAGAAGGTTTACTCCCTGATATACAGCTGCCTACCCCCTTCGTAAGTGCAGGTTCTAAATGAGGTTTTTTCTCTATTCCCTCACCACAATCCGATTCTTTTGGGGAGTTACCACTACAGTAACCATACCAGGAAGTACTTAATTTATTAAGCTACTGCTTTTCTTAATCTCAGTGGAGATATTTACTGATAAACAGCTACCTACGCAGCACGTTCATGTAGTTCCTAAATGAGCTTTTATCTCTCTCCCCTCACCACAAATCAGATTCTTCTGAGGAGTTCCCAGTACATTATCCTTTCCCCTGTGTAATTACCTTAACAAGCTATAGCTGTTTTTATTCTCAGAAGGTTTACTCCCTGATATACAGCTGTCTACCCCCTTCGTAAGTGCAGGTCCTAAATGAGCTTTTTTCTCTGTTCCCTCACCACAATCCAGATTCTTTTGGGGAGTTACCAGTACAGTAACCATACCAGGAAGTACTTAATTTATTAAGCTACTGCTTTTCTTAATCTCAATGGAGATATTTACTGATAAACAGCTACCTACGCAGCATGTTCATGTCGTTCCTAAATGAGCTTTTATCTCTCTTCCCTCACCACAAATCAGATTCTTCTGAGGAGTTCCCAGTACATTATCCTTTCCCCTGTGTAATTACCTTAACAAGCTCCAGCTGTTTTTATTCTCAGAAGGTTTACTCCCTGATATACAGCTGCCTACCCCCTTCGTAAGTGCAGGTCCTAAATGAGATTTTTTTCTCTGTTCCCTCACCACAATCCAGATTCTTTTGGGGAGTTACCAGTACAGTAACCATACCAGGAAGTACTTAATTTATTAAGCTACTGCTTTTCTTTATCTCAGTGGAGATATTTACTGATAAACAGCTAGGTACGCAGCATGTACATGTCGTTCCTAAATGAGCTTTTATCTCTCTCCCCTCTCCACAAATCAGATTCTTCTGAGGAGTTCCCACTACATTATCCTTTCCTCTGTGTAATTACCTTAACAAGCTCCAGCTGTTTTTATTCTCAGAAGGTTTACTCCCTGATATACAGCTGCCTACCCCCTTCGTAAGTCCAGGTCCTAAATGAACTTTTTTCTCTGTTCCTTCACCACAATCCAGATTCTTTTGGAGAGTTACCAGTACAGTAACCATACCAGGAAGTACTTAATTTATTAAGCTACTGCTTTTCTTAATTTCAGTGGAGATATTTACTGATAAACAGCTACGTATGCAGCATGTTCATGTCGTTCATAAATGACCTTTTATCTTTCTCCCCTCACCACAAACCAGATTCTTCTGAGGAGTTCCCAGTACATTATCCTTTCCCCTGTGTAATTACCTTAACAAGCTCCAGCTGTTTTTATTCTCAGAAGGTTTACTCCCTGATACACAGCTGCCTACCCCCTTCGTAAGTCCAGGTCCTAAATGAATTTTTTTCTCTGTTCCTTCACCACAATCCAGATTCTTTTGGGGAGATACCAGTACAGTAATCATAGCAGGAAGTACTTAATTTATTAAGCTACTGCTTTTATTAATCTCAGTGGAGATATTTACTGATAAACAGCTACCTACGCAGCATGTTCATGTCGTTCATAAATGAGCTTTTATCTTTCTCCCATCACCACAAACCAGATTCTTCTGAGGAGTTCCCAGTACATTATCCTTTCCCCTGTGTAATTACCTTAACAAGCTCCAGCTTTTTTTATTCTCAGAAGGATTACTCCCTGATTTACAGCTGGCTACACCCTTCGTAATTGCAGGTCCTAAATGAGCTTATTTCTCTGTTCCCTCACCACAATCCAGATTCTTTTGGGGAGTTACCAGTACAGTAACCATACCAGGAAGTACTTAATTTATTAAGCTACTGCTTTTCTTAATCTCAGTGGAGATATTTGCTGATAAACAGCTATGTATGCAGCATGTTTATGTCGTTTCTAAATGAGCTTTTATCTCTCTCCCCTCACCACAAATCAGATTCTTCTGAGGAGTTCCCAGTACATTATCCTTTCCCCTGTGTAATTACCTTAACAAGCTCCAGCTGTTTTTATTCTCAGAAGGTTTACTTCCTGATATACAGGTGCCTACCCCCTTCGTAAGTGCAGGTCCTAAATGAGCATTTTTTCTCTGTTCCCTCACCACAGTCCAGATTCTTTTGGGGAGTAACCAGTACAGTAAACATACCAGGACGTACTTAATTTATTAAGCTACTGCTTTTCTTTATCTCAGTGGAGATATTTACTGATAAACCGCTAGGTACGCAGCATGTACATGTCGTTCCTAAATGAGCTTTTATCTCTCTCCCCTCACCACAAATCAGATTCTTCTGAGGAGTTCCCACTACATTATCCTTTCCTCTGTGTAATTACCTTAACAAGCTCCAGCTGTTTTTATTCTCAGAAGGTTTACTCCCTGATATACAGCTGCCTACCCCCTCCGTAAGTGAAGGTCCTAAATGAGATTTTTTTCTCTGTTCCCTCACCACAATCCAGATTCATTTGGGGAGTTACCAGTACAGTAACCATACCAGTAAGTACTTAATTTATTAAGCTACTGCTTTTCTTAATCTCAGTGGAGATATTTACTGATAAACAGCTACCTATGCAGCATGTTCATGTCGTTCCTAAATGAGCTTTTATCTCTCTCTCCTCAGCACATATCAGATTCTTCTGAGGAGTTCCCAGTACATTATCCTTTCCCCTGTGTAATTGCCTTAACAAGCTCCAGCTGTTTTTATTCTCAGAAGTTTTACTCCCTGATATACAGCTGGCTTCCCCCTTCGTAAGTGCAGGTCCTAAATGAGCTGTTTTCTCTGTTCCCTCACCACAATCCAGATTCTTTTGGGGAGTTTCCAGTACAGTAACCATACCAGGAAGTACTTAATTTATTAAGCTACTGCTTTTCTTAATCTCAGTGGAGATATTTACTGATAAACAGCTACCTACGCAGCATGTTCATGTCGTTCCTAAATGAGCTTTTATCTCTCTTCCCTCACCACAAATCAGATTCTTCTGAGGAGTTCCCAGTACATTATCCTTTCCCCTGTGTAATTACCTTAACAAGCTCCAGCTGTTTTTATTCTCAGAAGGTTTACTCCCTGATATACAGCTGCCTACCCCCTTCGTAAGTGCAGGTCCTAAATGAGATTTTTTTCTCTGTTCCCTCACCACAATCCAGATTCTTTTGGGGAGTTACCAGTACAGTAACCATACCAGGAAGTACTTAATTTATTAAGCTACTGCTTTTCTTTATCTCAGTGGAGATATTTACTGATAAACAGCTAGGTACGCAGCATGTACATGTCGTTCCTAAATGAGCTTTTATCTCTCTCCCCTCTCCACAAATCAGATTCTTCTGAGGAGTTCCCACTACATTATCCTTTCCTCTGTGTAATTACCTTAACAAGCTCCAGCTGTTTTTATTCTCAGAAGGTTTACTCCCTGATATACAGCTGCTTACCCCCTTCGTAAGTGCAGGTCCTAAATGAGATGTTTTCTCTGTTCCCTCACCACAATCTAGATTCATTTGGGGAGTTACCAGTACAGTAACCATACCAAGAAGTACTTAATTTATTAAGCTACTGCTTTTCTTAATCTCAGTGGAGATATTTACTGATAAACAGCTACCTAAGCAGCATGTTCATGTCGTTCCTAAATGAGCTTTTATCTCTCTCACCTCAGCACAAATCAGATTCTTCTGAGGAGTTCCCAGTACATTATCCTTTCCCCTGTGTAATTGCCTTAACAAGCTCCAGCTGTTTTTATTCTCAGAAGGTTTACTCCCTGATATACAGCTGGCTACCCCCTTCGTAAGTGCAGGTCCTAAATGAGCTTTTTTCTCTGTTCCCTCACCACAATCCAGATTCTTTTGGGGAGTTACCAGTACAGTAACCATACCAGGAAGTACTTAATTTATTTAGCTACTGCTTTTCTTAATCTCAGTGGAGATATTTACTGATAAACAGCTACATACGCAGCATGTTCATGTCGTTCCTAAATGAGCTTTTATCTCTCACCCCTCACCACAAATCAGATTCTTCTGAGGAGTTCCCAGTACATTATCCTTTCCCCTGTGTAATTACCTTAACAAGCTCCAGCTGTTTTTATTCTCAGAAGGTTTACTCCCTGATATACAGCTGCCTACCCCCTTCGTAAGTCCAGGTCCTAAATGAACTTTTTTCTCTGTTCCTTCACCACAATCCAGATTCTTTTGGAGAGTTACCAGTACAGTAACCATACCAGGAAGTACTTAATTTATTAAGCTACTGCTTTTCTTAATTTGAGTGGAGATATTTACTGATAAACAGCTACGTATGCAGCATGTTCATGTCGTTCATAAATGACCTTTTATCTTTCTCCCCTCACCACAACCCAGATTCTTCTGAGGAGTTCCCAGTACATTATCCTTTCCCCTGTGTAATTACCTTAACAAGCTCCAGCTGTTTTTATTCTCAGAAGGTTTACTCCCTGATACACAGCTGCCTACCCCCTTCGTAAGTCCAGGTCCTAAATGAATTTTTTTCTCTGTTCCTTCACCACAATCCAGATTCTTTTGGGGAGATACCAGTACAGTAATCATAGCAGGAAGTACTTAATTTATTAAGCTACTGCTTTTATTAATCTCAGTGGAGATATTTACTGATAAACAGCTACCTACGCAGCATGTTCATGTCGTTCATAAATGAGCTTTTATCTTTCTCCCATCACCACAAACCAGATTCTTCTGAGGAGTTCCCAGTACATTATCCTTTCCCCTGTGTAATTACCTTAACAAGCTCCAGCTTTTTTTATTCTCAGAAGGACT
>NW_025960579.1:0-47503 GCF_023159225.1 Perognathus longimembris pacificus
ATACAGCTGCCTACCCCCTTCGTAAGTGCAGGTCCTGAATGAGCTTTTTTCTCTGTTCCTTCACCACAATCCAGATTCTTTTGGGGAGTTACCAGTACAGTAACCATCCCAGGAAGTACTTAATTTATTAAGCTACTGCTTTTCTTAATCTCAGTGGAGATATTTACTGATAAACAGCTACCTACGCAGCATGTTCATGTCGGTCCTAAATGAGCTTTTATCTCTCTCCCCTCACCACAATTCAGATTCTTCTGAGGAGTTCCCAGTACATTATTCTTTCCCCTGTGTAATTACCTTAACAAGCTCTAGCTGTTTTTATTCTCAGAAGGTTTACTCCCTGATATATAGCTGCCTAACACCTTCGTAAGTGCAGGACCTAAATGAGCTTTTTTCTCTGTTCCCTCACCACAATCCAGATTCTTTTGGGGAGTTACCAATACAGTAACCATACAGGAAGTACTAAATTTATTAAGCTACTGCTTTTCTTAATCTCAGTGGAGATATTTACTGATAAACAGCTACCTACGCAGCATGTTCATGTCGTTCCTAAATGACCTTTTATCTCTCTCCCCTCACCACAAATCAGATTCTTCTGAGGAGTTCCCAGTACATTATCCTTTCCCCTGTGTAATTACTTTAACAAGCTCTAACTGTTTTTATTCTCAGAAGGTTTACTCCCAGATATATAGCTGCCTAAACCCTTCGTAAGTGCAGGTCCTAAATGAGCTTTTTTCTCTGTTCCCTCACCACAATCCAGATTCTTTTGGGGAATTACCAGTACAGTAACCATACCAGGAAGTACTTAGTTTATTAAGCTACTGCTTCTCTTAGTCTCAGTGGAGATATTTACTGATAAACAGCTAAGTATGCAGCATGTTCATGTCGTTCCTAAATGACCTTTTATCTCTCTCCTCTCACCACAAATCAGATTCTTCTGAGGAGTTCCCAGTACATTATCCTTTCCCATGTGTAATTACCTTTACAAGCTACAGCTGTTTTTATTCTCAGAAGGTTTACTCCCTGATATACAGCTGCCTACCCCCTTCGTAAGTGCAGGTCCTAAATGAGCTGTTTTCTCTGTTCCCTCACGACAATCCAGACTCTTTTGGGGAGTTACCAGTACAGTAACCATACCAGGAAGTATTTAATTTATTAAGCTACTGCTTTTCTTAATCTCAGTGGAGATATTTACTGATAAACAGCTACCTACGCAGCATGTTCATGTCGTTCCTAAATGAGCTTTTATCTCTCTCCCCTCACCACAAATCCGATTCTTCTGAGGAGTTCCCAGTACATTATCCTTTCCCCTGTGTAATTACCTTAACAAGCTCCTGCTGTTTTTTATTCTCAGATGGTTTACTCCCTGATATACAGCTGCCTAACCCCTTCGTAAGTGCAGGTCCTAAATGAGCTTTTTTCTCTGTTCCCTCACCACAATCCAGATTTTTTGGGGGGATATTTACTGATGAACAGCCATCTATGCAGCATGTTCATGTCGTTCTTAAATGAGCTTTTATCTCTCTCCTCTCACCACAAATCAGATTCTTCTGAGGAGTTCCCAGTACATTATCCTTTCCCCTGTGTAATTACCTTATCAAGCTCCAGCTGTTTTATTCTCAGAAGGTTTACTCCCTGATATACAGCTGCCTACCCACTTCGTATGGGCAGGTCCTAAATGAGCTTTTTTCTCTGTTCCGTCACCACAATCCAGATTCTTTTGGGAGTTACCAGTACAGTAACCATACCAGGAAGTACTTAGTTATTAAGCTACTGCTTTTCTTAATCTCAGTGGAGATATTTACTGATAAACAGCTACGTATGCAGCATGTTCATGTTGTTCCTAAATGAGCTTTTATCTCTCTCCTCTCACCACAAATCAGATTCTTCTGAGGAGTTCCCAGTACATTATCCTTTCCCATGTGTAATTACCTTAACAAGCTACAGCTGTTTTTATTCTCAGAAGGTTTACTCCCTGATATACAGCTGCCTACCCCCTTCGTAAGTGCAGGTCCTAAATGAGCTTTTTTCTCTGTTCCCTCACCACAATCCAGATTCTTTTGGGGAGTTACCAGTACAGTAACCATACCAGGATGTACTTAATTTATTAAGCTACTGCTTTTCTTAATCTCAGTGGAGATATTTACTGATAAACAGCTACCTACGCAGCATGTTCATGTCGTACATATATGAGCTTTTATCTCTCTCCCCTCACCACAAATCCGATTCTTCTGAGGAGTTCCCAGTATATTATCCTTTCCCCTGTGTAATTACCTTAACAAGCTCCAGCTGTTTTTATTCTCAGAAAGTTTACTCCCTGATATACAGCTGCCTAAACCCTTCGTAAGTGCAGGTCCTAAATGAGCTTTTTTCTCTGTTCCCTCACCACAATCCAGATTTTTTGGGGGGATATTTACTGATGAACAGCCACCTATGCAGCATGTTCATGTCGTTCCTAAATGAGCTTTTATCTCTCTCCTCTCACCACAAATCAGATTCTCTGAGGAGTTCCCAGTACATTATCCTTTCCCCTGTGTAATTACCTTAACAAGCTCTAGCTGCTTTTATCTCAGAAGGTTTACTCCCTGATATACAGCTGCCTACCCCCTTCGTAAGTGCAGGTCCTAAATGAGCTTTTTTCTCTGTTCCCTCACCACAATCCAGATTCTTTTGCGGAGTTTCCAGTACAGTAACCATACCAGGAAGTATTTAATTTATTAAGCTACTGCTTTTCTTAATCTCAGTGTAGATATTTACTGATAAACAGCTACATACGCAGCATGTTCATGTCGTTCTTAAATGAGCTTTTATCTCTCTCCCCTCACCACAAATCAGATTCTTCTGAGGAGTTCCCAGTACATTTTCCTTTCCCCTGTGTAATTACCTTAACAAGCTGGAACTGTTTCTATTCTCAGACGGTTTACACCCTGATATACAGCTGTCTACTCCTTTCGTAAGTGCTGGTCCTAAATGAGCTTTTTTCTCTGTTCCCTCACCACAATCCAGATTCTTTTGGGGAGTTACCAGTACAGTAACCATACCAGGAAGTACTTAATTTATTAAGCTACTGCTTTTCTTAATCTGAGTGGAGATATTTACTGATAAACACCTACCTACGCAGCATGATCATGTCGTTCCTAAATGATCTTTTATCTCTCTCCTCTCACCAATAATCAGATTCTTCTGAGGAGTTCCCAGTACATTATCCTTTCCCCTGTGTAATTACCTTAACATGCTCCAGCTGTTTTTATTCTCAGAAGGTTTACTCCCTGATATACAGCTGCCTACCCCCTTCGTAAGTGCAGGTCCTAAATGAGCTTTTTTCTCTGTTCCCTCACCACAATCCAGATTCTTTTGGGGAATTACCAGTACAGTAACCATACCAGGAAGTACTTAGTTTATTAAGCTACTGCTTCTCTTAGTCTCAGTGGAGATATTTACTGATAAACAGCTAAGTATGCAGCATGTTCATGTCGTTCCTAAATGACCTTTTATCTCTCTCCTCTCACCACAAATCAGATTCTTCTGAGGAGTTCCCAGTACATTATCCTTTCCCATGTGTATTTACCTTAACAATCTACAGCTGTTTTTATTCTCAGAAGGTTTACTCCCTGATATACAGCTGCCTACCCCCTTCGTAAGTGCAGGTCCTAAATGAGCTTTTTTCTCTGTTCCCTCACCACAATCCAGACTCTTTTGGGGAGTTACCAGTACAGTAACCATACCAGGCAGTACTTAATTTATTAAGCTACTGCTTTTCTTAATCTCAGTGGAGATATTTACTGATAAACAGCTACCTACGCAGCATGTTCATGTCGTTCCTAAATGAGCTTTTATCTCTCTCCCCTCACCACAAATCCGATTCTTCTGAGGAGTTCCAGTACATTATCCTTTCCCTGTGTAATTACCTTAACAAGCTCCAGCTGTTTTTATTCTCAGATGGTTTTACTCCCTGATATACAGCTGCCTAACCCCTTCGTAAGTGCAGGTCCTAAATGAACTTTTTTCTCTGTTCCCTAACCACAATCCAGATTTTTTGGGGGGATATTTACTGATGAACAGCCACCTATGCAGCATGTTCATGTCGTTCTTAATGAGCTTTTATCTCTCTCCTCTCAGCACAAATCAGATTCTTCTGAGGAGTTCCCAGTACATTATCCTTTCCCCTGTGTAATTACCTTAACAAGCTCCAGCTGTTTTTATTCTCAGAAGGTTTACTCCCTGATATACAGCTGCCTACCCCCTTCGTAAGTGCAGGTCCTAAATGAGCTTTTTTCTCTGTTCCCTCACCACAATCCAGATTCTTTTGGGGAATTACCAGTACAGTAACCATACCAGGAAGTACTTAGTTTATTAAGCTACTGCTTCTCTTAGTCTCAGTGGAGATATTTACTGATAAACAGCTAAGTATGCAGCATGTTCATGTCGTTCCTAAATGACCTTTTATCTCTCTCCTCTCACCACAAATCAGATTCTTCTGAGGAGTTCCCAGTACATTATCCTTTCCATGTGTATTTACCTTAACAATCTACAGCTGTTTTTATTCTCAGAAGGTTTACTCCCTGATATACAGCTGCCTACCCCCTTCGTAAGTGCAGGTCCTAAATGAGCTTTTTTCTCTGTTCCCTCACCACAATCCAGACTCTTTTGGGGAGTTACCAGTACAGTAACCATACCAGGAAGTACTTAATTTATTAAGCTACTGCTTTTCTTAATCTCAGTGGAGATATTTACTGATAAACAGCTACCTACGCAGCATGTTCATGTCGTTCCTAAATGAGCTTTTATCTCTCTCCCCTCACCACAAATCCGATTCTTCTGAGGAGTTCCCAGTACATTATCCTTTCCCCTGTGTAATTACCTTAACAAGCTCCAGCTGTTTTTATTCTCAGATGGTTTACTCCCTGATATACAGCTGCCTAACCCCTTCGTAAGTGCAGGTCCTAAATGAACTTTTTTCTCTGTTCCCTAACCACAATCCAGATTTTTTGGGGGATATTTACTGATGAACAGCCACCTATGCAGCATGTTCATGTCGTTCTTAAATGAGCTTTTATCTCTCTCCTCTCAGCACAAATCAGATTCTTCTGAGGAGTTCCCAGTACATTATCCTTTCCCCTGTGAAATTACCTTAACAAGCTCCAGCTGTTTTTATTCTCAGAAGGTTTACTCCCTGATATACAGCTGCCTACCCCCTTCGTATGGGCAGGTCTTAAATGAGCTTTTTTCTCTGTTCCGTCACCACAATCCAGATTCTTTTGGGGAGTTACCAGTACAGTAACCATACCAGGAAGTACTTAGTTTATTAAGCTACTGCTTTTCTTAATCTCAGTGGAGATATTTACTGATAAACAGCTACGTATGCAGCATGTTCATGTCGTTCCTAAATGAGCTTTTATCTCTCTCCTCTCACCACAAATCAGATTCTACTGAGGAGTTCCCAGTACATTATCCTTTCCCATGTGTAATTACCTTAACAAGCTACAGCTGTTTTTATTCTCAGAAGGTTTACTCCCTGATATACAGCTGCCTACCCCCTTCGTAAGTGCAGGTCCTAAATG
This sequence comes from Perognathus longimembris pacificus, assembly GCF_023159225.1. Taxonomy (NCBI): domain Eukaryota; kingdom Metazoa; phylum Chordata; class Mammalia; order Rodentia; family Heteromyidae; genus Perognathus; species Perognathus longimembris. The sequence goes on from NW_025960579.1 coordinate 5,559, forward strand.
AGCTTTTTTCTCTGTTCCCTCACCACAATCCAGTTTCTTTTGAGGAGTTACCAGTACATTAACCATACCAGGAAGTACTTAATTTATTAAGCTACTGCTTTTCTTAATCTCAGTGGAGATATTTACTGATAAACAGCTACCTACGCAGCATGTTCATGTCGTTCCTAAATGAGCTTTTATCTCTCTCCCCTCACCACAAATCAGATTCTTCTGAGGAGTTCCCAGTACATTATCCTTTCCCCTGTGTAATTACCTTAACAAGCTCCAGCTTTTTTTATTCTCAGAAGGTTTACTCCTTGATATACAGCTGCCTAACCCCTTCGTAAGTGCAGGTCCTAAATGAGCATTTTTCTCTGTTCCCTCACCACAATCCAGATTCTTTTGGGGAGTTACCAGTACAGTAACCATACCAGGAAGTACTTATTTTATTAAGCTACTGCTTTTCTTAATCTCAGTGGAGATATTTACAGATAAACAGCTACCTACGCAGCATGTTCATGTCGTTCCTAAATGAGCTTTTATCTCTCTCCCCGCACCACAAATCAGATTCTTCTGAGGAGTTCCCAGTACATTATCCTTTCCCCTGTGTAATTACCTTAACAAGCTCCAGCTGTTTTTATTCTCAGAAGGTTTACTCCCTGATATACAGCTGCCTACCCCCTTCGTAAGTGCAGGTCCTAAATGAGCTTTTTTCTCTGTTCCCTCACCACAATCCAGATTCTTTTGGGGAGGGTACCAGTACAGTAACCATACCAGGAAGTATTTAATTTATTAAGCTACTGCTTTTCTTAATCTCAGTGTAGATATTTACTGATAAACAGCTACCTACGCAGCATGTTCATGTCGTTCTTGAATGAGCTTTTATCTCTCTCCCCTCACCACAAATCAGATTCTTCTGAGGAGTTCCCAGTACATTATCCTTTCCCCTGTGTAATTACCTTAACAAGCTCCAGCTGTTTTTATTCTCAGAAGGTTTACTCCCTGATATACAGCTGCCTACCCCCTTCGTAAGTGCAGGTCCTAAATGAGCTTTTTTCTCTGTTCCCTCACCACAATCCAGATTCTTTTGGGGAGTTACCAGTACAGTAACCATACCAGGAAGTACTTAATTTATTAAGCTACTGCTTTTCTTAATCTCAGTGGAGATATTTACTGATAAACAGCTACCTACGCAGCATGTTCATGTCGTACATATATGAGCTTTTATCTCTCTCCCCTCACCACAAATCCGATTCTTCTGAGGAGTTCCCAGTACATTATCCTTTCCCCTGTGTAATTACCTTAACAAGCTCCAGCTGTTTTTATTCTCAGAAGGTTTACTCCCTGATATACAGCTGCCTAACCCCTTCGTAAGTGCAGCTCCTAAATGAGCTTTTTTCTCTGTTCCCTCACCACAATCCAGATTTTTTGGGGGATATTTACTGATGAACAGCCACCTATGCAGCATGTTCATGTCGTTCCTAAATGAGCTTTTATCTCTCTCCTCTCACCACAAATCAGATTCTTCTTAGGAGTTCCCTGTACATTATCCTTTCCCCTGTGTAATTTCCTTAGCAAGCTCCAGCTGTTTTTATTCTCAGAAGGTTTACTCCCTGATATACAGCTGCCTAACCCCTTCGTAAGTGCAGTTCCTAAATGAGCATTTTTCTCTGTTCCCTCACCACAATCCAGATTCTTTTGGGGAGTTACCAGTACAGTAACCATACCAGGAAGTTCTTAATTTATAAGCTACTGCTTTTCCTAATCTCAGTGGTGATATTTACTGATAAACAGCTACCTACGCAGCATGTTCATGTCGTTCCTAAATGAGCTTTTATCTCTCTCCCCTCACCACAAATCAGATTCTTCTGAGGAGTTCCCAGTACATTATCCTTTCCCCTGTGTAATTACCTTAACAAGCTCCAGCTGTTTTTATTCTCAGAAGGTTTACTCCCTGATATACAGCTGCCTACCCCCTTCGTATGTGCAGGTCCGAAATGAGCTTTTTTCTCTGTTTCCTCACCACAATCCAGATTATTTTGGGGAGTTACCAGTACAGTAACCATAACAGGAAGTACTTAATTTATTAAGCTACTGCTTTTCTTAATCTCAGTGGAGATATTTACTGATAAACAGCTACCTACGCAGCATGTTCATGTCGTTCCTAAATGAGCTTTTTCTCTCTCCCCTCACCACAAATCACATTCTTCTGAGGAGTTCCCAGTACATTATCCTTTCCCCTGTGTAATTACCTTAACAAGCACCAGCTGTTTTTTTTCTCAGAATGTTTACTCCCTGATATACAGCTGCCTACGCCCTTCGTAAATGCAGGTCCTAAATGAGCTTTTTTCTCTGTTCCCTCACCACAATCCAGATTCTTTTGGGTAGTTACCAGTAGAGTAACCATACCAGGAAGTACTTAATTTATTAAGCTACTGCTTTTCTTAATCTCAGTGGAGATATTTACTGATAAACAGCTACCTACGCAGCATGTTCATGTCGTTCCTAAATGAGCTTTTATCTCTCTCCCCTCACCACAAATCAGATTCTTCTGATGAGTTCCCAGTACATTATCCTTTCCCTGTGTAATTACCTTAACAAGCTCCAGCTGTTTTTATTCTCAGAAGGTTTACTCCCTGATATACAGCTGCCTACCCCCTTCGTAAGTGCAGGTCCTAAGTGAGCTTTTTTCTCTTCCCTCACCACAATCCAGATTCTTTTTGGAGTTACCAGTACAGTAACCATACCAGGAAGTACTTAATTTATTAAGCTACTGCTTTACTTAATCTCTGTGGAGATATTTACTGATAAACTGCTACCTACGTAGCATGTTCATGTCGTTCCTAAATGATCTTTTACCTTTCTCCTCTCACCACAAATCAGATTCTTTTGAGGAGTTCCCAGTACATTATCCTTTCCCCTGTGTAATTACCTTAACAAGCTCCAGCTCTTTTTATTCTCAAAATTGATACTCCCTGATATACAACTTCCTACACCCTTCGTAAGTGCAGGTCTAAATGAACTTTTTTCTCTGTTCCCTCACCACAATCCAGATTCTTTTGGGAAGTTACCAGTACAGTAACCATACCAGGAAGTACTTAATTTATTAAGCTATTGCTTTTCTTAATCTCAGTGGAGATATTTACTGATAAACAGCTATGTACGCAGCATGTTCAGGCATGTTCATGTCGTTCCTAAATGAGCTTTTATCTCTCTCCCCTCACCACGAAACAGATTCTTCTGAGGAGTTCCCAGTACATTATCCTTTCCCCTGTGTAATTACCTTAACAAGCTCCAGCTGTTTTTATTCTCAGAAGGTTTACTCCCTGATATACAGCTGCCTACCCCCTTCATAATTGCAGGTCCTAAATGAGCTTTTTTCTCTGTTGCCTCACAACAATCCAGATTCTTTTGGGGAGTTACCAGTACAGTAACCATAGCAGGAAGTACTTAATTTATTAAGCTACTGCTTTGCTTAATCTCAGTGGAGATATATACTGATAAACAGCTACCTACGCAGCATGTTCATGTCGTTCCTAAATGAGCTTTTATCTCTCTCCCCTCACCATAAATCAGATTCTTCTGAGGAGTTCCCAGTACATTATCCTTTCCCCTGTGTAATTACCTTAACAAGCTCCAGGTGTTTTTATTCTCAGAAGGTTTACTCCCTGATATACAGCTGCCTACCCCCTTCGTAAGTGCAGGTTCTAAATGAGCTTTTTTCTCTGTTCCCTCACCAAAATCCAGATTCTTTTGGGGAGTTACCAGTACAGTAACCATACCTGGAAGTACTTAATTTATTAAGCTACTGCTTTTCTTAATCTCAGTGTAGATATTTACTGATAAACCGCTACCTACGCAGCATGTTCATGTCGTTCCTAAATGAGCTTTTATCTCTCTCCCCTCACCACAAATCAGATTCTTCTGAATTGTTCCCAGTACATTATCCTTTCCCCTGTGTAATAACCTTTACAAGCTCCAGCTGTTCTTATTCTCAGAAGGTTTACTCCCTGATATACAGCTGCCTACCCCCTTCGTAAGTGCAGGTCCTAAATGAGCTTTTATCTCTCTCCCCTCAGCACAAATCAGATTCTTCTGAGGAGTTCCCAGTACATTATCCTTTCCCCTGTGTAATTACCTTAATAAGCTCCAGCTGTTTTTATTCTCAGAAGGTTTACTCCCTGATATACAGCTGCCTACCCCCTTCGTAAGTGCAGGTCCTAAATGAGCTTTTTTCTCTGTTCCCTCACCACAATCCAGATTGTTTTGGGGAGTTACCAGTACAGTAACCATACCAGGAAGTACTGAATTTATTAAGCTACTGTTTTTCTTAATCTCAGTGGAGATATTTACTGATAAACAGCTACCTACGCAGCATGTTCATGTCGTTCCTAAATGAGCTTTTATCTCAATCCCCTCACCACAAATCAGATTCTTCTGAGGAGTTCCCAGTACATTATCCTTTCCCCTGTGTAATTACCTTAACAAGCTCCAGCTGTTTTTATTCTCAGAAGGTTTACTCCCTGATTTACAGCTGCCTACCCCCTTCGTAAGTGCAGGTCCTAAATGAGCTTTTTTCTCTGTTCCCTCACCACAATCCAGATTCTTTTTGGAGTGACCAGTACAGTAACCATACCAGGAAGTACTTAATTTATTAAGCTACTGCTTTTCTTAATCTCAGTGGAGATATTTACTGATAAACAGCTACCTACGCAGCATGTTCATGTCGTTCCTAAATGAGCTTTTATCTCTCTCCCTTCACCACAAATCAGATTCTTCTGTGGAGTTCCCAGTACATTATCCTTTCCCCTGTGTAATTACCTTAACAAGCTCCAGCTGTTTTTATTCTCAGAAGGTTTATTCCCTGGTATACAGCTGCCTACCCCCTTCGTAAGTGCAGGTCCTAAATGAGCTTTTTTCTCTGTTCCCTCACCACAATCCAGATTCTTTTGGGGAGTTACCAGTACAGTAACCATACCAGGAAGTACTTAATTTATTAAGCTACTGCTTTTCTTAATCTCAGTGGAGATATTTACTGATAAACAGCTACCTACGCAGCATGCTCATGTCGTTCCTAAATGAGCTTTTATCTCTCTCCCCTCACCACAAATCAGATTCTTCTGAGGAGTTCCCAGTACATTATCCTTTCCACTGTGTAATTACCTTAACAAGCTCCAGCTGTTTTTATTCTCAGAAGGTTTACTCCCTGATATACAGCTGATTACCCCCTTCGTAAGTGCAGGTCCTAAATGAGCTTTTTTCTCTGTTCCCTCACCACAATCTAGACTCTTTTGGGGAGTTACCAGTACAGTAACTATACCAGGAAGTACTTAATTTATTAAGCTACTGCTTTTCTTAATCTCAGTGGAGATATTTACTGATAAACAGCTACCTACGCAGCTTGTTCATGTCGTTCCTAAATGAGCTTTTATCTCTCTCCCCTCACCACAAATCAGATTCTTCTGAGGAGTTCCCAGTACATTATCCTTTTCCCTGTGTAATTACCTTAACAAGCTCCAGCTGTTTTTATTCTCAGAAGGTTTACTCCCTGATATACAGCTGCCTACCCCCTTCGTAAGTGCAGGTCCTAAATGAGCTTTTTTCTCTGTTCCCTCACCACAATCCAGATTCTTTTGGGGAGTTACCAGTACAGTAACCATACCAGGAAGTACTTAATTTATTAAGCTACTGCTGTTCTTAATCTCAGTGGAGATATTTACTGATAAACCGCTACCTACGCAGCATGTTCATGTCGTTCCTAAATGAGCTTTTATCTCTCTCCCCTCACCACAAATCAGATTCTTCTGAATTGTTCCCAGTACATTATCCTTTCCCCTGTGTAATTACCTTAACAAGCTCCAGCTGTTCTTATTCTCAGAAGGTTTACTCCCTGATATACAGCTGCCTACCCCCTTCGTAGGTGCAGGTCCTAATTGAGCTTTTTTCTCTGTTCCCTCACCATAATCCAGATTCTTCTGAGGAGTTCCCAGTACATTATCCTTTCCCCTGTGTCACTACCTTAACAAGCTCCAGCTGTTTTTATTCTCAGAAGGTTTACTCCCTGATTTACAGCTGCCTACCCCCTTCGTAAGTGCAGGTCCTAAATGAGCTTTTTTCTCTGTTCCCTCACCACAATCCAGATTCTTTTGGGGAGTTACCAGTACAGGAACCATACCAGGAAGTACTTAATTTATTAAGCTACTGCTTTTCTTAATCTCAGTGGAGATATTTACTGATAAACAGCTACCTATGCAGCATGTTCATGTCGTTCCTAAATGAGCTTTTATCTCTCTCCCCTCACGACAAATCAGATTCTTCTGAGGAGTTCCCAGTACATTATCCTTTCCCCTGTGTAATTACCTTAACAAGCTCCAGCTGTTTTTATTCTCAGAAGGTTTACTCCCTGATATACAGCTGCCTACCCCCTTCGTAAGTGCAGGTCTTAAATGAGCTTTTTTCTCTGTTCCCTCACCACAATCTAGACTCTTTTCGGGAGTTACCAGTACAGTAACCATACCAGGAAGTACTTAATTTATTAAGCTACTGCTTTTCTTAATCTCAGTGGAGATATTTACTGATAAACAGCTACCTATGCAGCTTGTTCATGTCGTTCCTAAATGAGCTTTTATCTCTCTCCCCTCACCACAAATCAGATTCTTCTGAATTGTTCCCAGTACATTATACTTTTCCCTGTGTAATTACCTTAACAAGCTCCAGCTGTTTTTATTCTCAGAAGGTTTACTCCCTGATATACAGCTGCCTACCCCCTTCGTAAGTGCAGGTCCTAAATGAGCTTTTTTCTCTGTTCCCTCACCACAATCCAGATTGTTTTGGGGAGTTACCAGTACAGTAACCATACCAGGAAGTACTGAATTTATTAAGCTACTGCTTTTCTTAATCTCAGTGGAGATATTTACTGATAAACAGCTACCTACGCAGCATGTTCATGTCGTTCCTAAATGAGCTTTTATCTCAATCCCCTCACCACAAATCAGATTCTTCTGAGGAGTTCCCAGTACATTATCCTTTCCCCTGTGTAATTACCTTAACAAGCTCCAGCTGTTTTTATTCTCAGAAGGTTTACTCCCTGATTTACAGCTGCCTACCCCCTTCGTAAGTGCAGGTCCTAAATGAGCTTTTTTCTCTGTTCCCTCACCACAATCCAGATTCTTTTGGGGAGTTACCAGTACAGTAACCATACCAGGAAGTACTTAATTTATTAAGCTACTGCTTTTCTTAATCTCAGTGGAGATATTTACTGATAAACAGCTACCTACGCAGCATGCTCATGTCGTTCCTAAATGAGCTTTTATCTCTCTCCCCTCACCACAAATCAGATTCTTCTGAGGAGTTCCCAGTACATTATCCTTTCCACTGTGTAATTACCTTAACAAGCTCCAGCTGTTTTTATTCTCAGAAGGTTTACTCCCTGATATACAGCTGATTACCCCCTTCGTAAGTGCAGGTCCTAAATGAGCTTTTTTCTCTGTTCCCTCACCACAATCTAGACTCTTTTGGGGAGTTACCAGTACAGTAACTATACCAGGAAGTACTTAATTTATTAAGCTACTGCTTTTCTTAATCTCAGTGGAGATATTTACTGATAAACAGCTTCCTACGCAGCTTGTTCATGTCGTTCCTAAATGAGCTTTTATCTCTCTCCCCTCACCACAAATCAGATTCTTCTGAGGAGTTCCCAGTACATTATCCTTTTCCCTGTGTAATTACCTTAACAAGCTCCAGCTGTTTTTATTCTCAGAAGGTTTACTCCCTGATATACAGCTGCCTACCCCCTTCGTAAGTGCAGGTCCTAAATGAGCTTTTTTCTCTGTTCCCTCACCACAATCCAGATTCTTTTGGGGAGTTACCAGTACAGTAACCATACCAGGAAGTACTTAATTTATTAAGCTACTGCTGTTCTTAATCTCAGTGGAGATATTTACTGATAAACCGCTACCTACGCAGCATGTTCATGTCGTTCCTAAATGAGCTTTTATCTCTCTCCCCTCACCACAAATCAGATTCTTCTGAATTGTTCCCAGTACATTATCCTTTCCCCTGTGTAATTACCTTAACAAGCTCCAGCTGTTCTTATTCTCAGAAGGTTTACTCCCTGATATACAGCTGCCTACCCCCTTCGTAAGTGCAGGTCCTAATTGAGCTTTTTTCTCTGTTCCCTCACCATAATCCAGATTCTTCTGAGGAGTTCCGAGTACATTATCCTTTCCCCTGTGTCACTACCTTAACAAGCTCCAGCTGTTTTTATTCTCAGAAGGTTTACTCCCTGATTTACAGCTGCCTACCCCCTTCGTAAGTGCAGGTCCTAAATGAGCTTTTTTCTCTGTTCCCTCACCACAATCCAGATTCTTTTGGGGAGTTACCAGTACAGGAACCATACCAGGAAGTACTTAATTTATTAAGCTACTGCTTTTCTTAATCTCAGTGGAGATATTTACTGATAAACAGCTACCTATGCAGCATGTTCAAGTCGTTCCTAAATGAGCTTTTATCTCTCTCCCCTCACCACAAATCAGATTCTTCTGAGGAGTTCCCAGTACATTATCCTTTCCCCTGTGTAATTACCTTAACAAGCTCCAGCTGTTTTTATTCTCAGAAGGTTTACTCCCTGATATACAGCTGCCTACCCCCTTCGTAAGTGCAGGTCTTAAATGAGCTTTTTTCTCTGTTCCCTCACCACAATCTAGACTCTTTTCGGGAGTTACCAGTACAGTAACCATACCAGGAAGTACTTAATTTATTAAGCTACTGCTTTTCTTAATCTCAGTGGAGATATTTACTGATAAACAGCTACCTATGCAGCTTGTTCATGTCGTTCCTAAATGAGCTTTTATCTCTCTCCCCTCACCACAAATCAGATTCTTCTGAATTGTTCCCAGTACATTATACTTTTCCCTGTGTAATTACCTTAACAAGCTCCAGCTGTTTTTATTCTCAGAAGGTTTACTCCCTGATATACAGCTGCCTACCCCCTTCGTAAGTGCAGGTCCTAAATGAGCTTTTTTCTCTGTTCCCTCACCACAATCCAGATTGTTTTGGGGAGTTACCAGTACAGTAACCATACCAGGAAGTACTGAATTTATTAAGCTACTGCTTTTCTTAATCTCAGTGGAGATATTTACTGATAAACAGCTACCTACGCAGCATGTTCATGTCGTTCCTAAATGAGCTTTTATCTCAATCCCCTCACCACAAATCAGATTCTTCTGAGGAGTTCCCAGTACATTATCCTTTCCCCTGTGTAATTACCTTAACAAGCTCCAGCTGTTTTTATTCTCAGAAGGTTTACTCCCTGATTTACAGCTGCCTACCCCCTTCGTAAGTGCAGGTCCTAAATGAGCTTTTTTCTCTGTTCCCTCACCACAATCCAGATTCTTTTTGGAGTGACCAGTACAGTAACCATACCAGGAAGTACTTAATTTATTAAGCTACTGCTTTTCTTAATCTCAGTAGAGATATTTTCTGATAAACAGCTACCTACGCAGCATGTTCATGTCGTTCTTAAATGAGCTTTTATCTCTCTCCCCTCACCAAAAATCAGATTCTTCTGAGGAGTTCCCAGTACATTATCCTTTCCCCTGTGTAATTACCTTAACAAGCTCCAGCTGTTTTTATTCTCAGAAGGTTTACTCCCTGATATACAGCTGCCTACCCCCTTCGTAAGTGCAGGTCCTAAATGAGCTTTTTTCTCTGTTCCCTCACCACAATCCAGATTCTTTTGTGGAGTTACCAGTACAGTAACCATACCAGGAAGTACTTAATTTATTAAGCTACTGCTTTTCTTAATCTCAGTGGAGATATTTACTGATAAACAGCTACGTGTGTAGCATGTTCATGTCGTTCATAAATGAGCTTTTATCTCTCTCCCCGCACCACAAATCAGATACTTCTGAGGAGTTCCCAGTACATTATCCTTTCCCTTGTGTAATTACCTTAACAAGCTCCAGCTGTTTTTATTCTCAGAAGGTTTACTCCCTGATATACAGCTGCCTACCCCCTTCGTAAGTGCAGGTCCTAAATGAGCTTTTTTCTCTGTTCCCTCACCACAATCCAGATTCTTTTGGGGAGTTTCCAGTACAGTAACCATACCAGGAAGTACTTAATTTATTAAGCTACTGCATTTCTTAATCTCAGTGGAGATATTTACTGATAAACAGCTACCTACGCAGCATGTTCATGTCGTTCCTAAATGAGCTTTTATCTCTCTCCCCTCACCACAAATCAGATTCTTCAGAGGAGTTCCCAGTACTTTATAATTTCCCCTGTGTAATTACCTTAACAAGCTCCAGCTGTTTTTATTCTCAGAAGGTTTACTCCCTGATATACAGCTGCCTACCCCCTTCGTAATTGCAGGTCCTAAATGAGCTTTTTTTCTCTTTTCCCTCACCACAATCTAGATTCTTTTTGGGAGTTACCAGTACAGTAACCATACCAGGAAGTACTTAATTTATTTAGCTACTGCTTTTCTTAATCTCAGTGGAGATATTTACTGATCAACAGCTACCTACGCAGCATGTTCATGTCGTTCCAAAATGAGCTTTTATCTCTCTCCCTTCACCACAAATCAGATTCTTCTGAGGAGTTCCCAGTACATTATCCTTTCCCCTGTGTAATTACCTTAACAAGCTCCAGCTGTTTTTATTCTCAGAAGGTTTACTCACTGATATACAGCTGCCTACCCCCTTCGTAAGTGCAGGTCCTAAATGAGCTTTTTTCCCTCTACCCTCACCACAATCCAGATTCTTTTGGGGAGTTACCAGTACAGTAACCATACCAGGAAGTACGTAATTTATTAAGCTACTGCTTTTCTTAATCTCAGTGGAGATATTTACTGATAAACAGCTACCTACGCAGCATGTTCATGTCGTTCCTAAATGAGTTTTTATCTCTCTCCCCACACCACAAATCAGATTCTTCTGAGGAGTTCCCAGTACATTATCCTTTCCCCTGTGTAATTACCTTAACAAGCTCCAGCTGTTTTTATTCTCAGAAGGTGTACTCCCTGATATACTGCTGCCTACCCCCTTCGTAAGTGCAGGTCCTAAATGAGCGTTTTTCCCTCTACCCTCACCACAATCCAGATTCTTTTGGGGAGTTACCAGTACAGTAACCATACCAGGAATTACGTAATTTATTAAGCTACTGCTTTTCTTAATCTCAGTGGAGATATTTACTGATAAACAGCTACCTACGCAGCATGTTCATGTCGTTCCTAAATGAGTTTTTATCTCTCTCCCGTCACCACAAATCAGATTCTTCTGAGGAGTTCCCAGTACTTTATAATTTCCCCTGTGTAATTACCTTAACAAGCTCCAGCTGTTTTTATTCTCAGAAGGTTTACTCCCTGATATACAGCTGCCTACCCCCTTCGTAAGTGCAGGTCCTAAATGAGATTTTTTCTCTGTTCCCTCACCACAATCCAGATTCTTTTGGGGAGTTACCAGTACAGTAACCATACCAGGAAGTACTTAATTTATTAAGCTACTGCTTTTCTTAATCTCAATGGAGATATTTACTGATAAACAGCTACCTACGCAGTATGTTCATGTCGTTCTTAAATGAGCTTTTATCTCTCTCCCCTCACCACAAATCAGATTCTTCTGAGGAGTTCCCAGTACATTTTCCTTTCCCCTGTGTAATTACCTTAACAAGCTCCAGCTGTTTTTATTCTCAGAAGGTTTACTCCCTGATATACAGCTGCCAACCCCCTTCGTAAGTGCAGGTCCTAAATGAGCTTTTTTCTCTGTTCCCTCACCACAATCCAGATTCTTTTGGGGAGTTACCAGTACAGTAACCATACCATGAAGTACTTAATTTATTAAGCTACTGCTTTTCTTAATCTCAGTGGAGATATTTACAGATAAACAGCTACCTACGCAGCATGTTCATGTCGTTCCTAAATGAGCTTTTATCTCTCTCCCCTCACCACAAATCAGATTCTTCTGAGGAGTTCCCAGTACTTTATAATTTCCCCTGTGTAATTACCTTAACAAGCTCCAGCTGTTTTTATTCTCAGAAGGTTTACTCCCTGATATATAGCTGCCTACCCCCTTCGAAAGTGCAGGACCTAAATGAGCTTTTTTCTCTGTTCCCTCACCACAATCCAGATTCTTTTGGGGAGTTACCAGTACAGTAACCATACCAGGAAGTACTTAATTTATTAAGCTACTGCTTTTCTTAATCTCAGTGGAGATATTTACTGATAAACAGCTACATACGCAGCATGTTCATGTCGTTCCTAAATGAGCTTTTATCTCTCTCCCCTCACCACAAATCAGATTCTTCTGAGGAGTTCCCAGGACTTTATAATTTCCCCTGGGTAATTACCTTAACAAGCTCCAGCTGTTTTTATTCTCAGAAGGTTTACTCCCTGATATACAGGTGCCTACCCCCTTCGTCAGTGCAGGTCCTAAATGAGCTTTTTTCTCTGTTCCCTCACCACAATCCAGATTCTTTTATGGAGTTACCAGTACAGTAACAATACCAGGAAGTACTTAATTTATTAAGCTACTGCTTTTCTAAATCTCAGTGGAGATATTTACTGATAAACAGCTACGTAGGCAGCATGTTCATGTCGTTCCTAAATGAGCTTTTATCTCTCTCCCCTCACCACAAATCAGATTCTTCTGAGGAGTTCCCAGTACATTATCGTTTCCCCTGTGTAATTACCTTAACAAGCTCCAGCTGTTTTTATTCTCAGAATGTTTACTCCCTGATATACAGCTGCCTACCCCCTTCGTCATTGCAGGTCCTAAATGAGCATTTTTCTCTGTTCCCTCACCACAATCCAGATTCTTTTGGGGCGTTACCAGTACAGTAACCATACCAGGAAGTACTTAATTTATTAAGCTACTGCTTTTCTTAATCTCAGTGGAGATATTTACTGATAAACAGCTACCTACGCAGTTTGTTCATGTCGTTCCTAAATGAGATTTATCTCTCTCCCCTCACCACAAATCAGATTCTTCTGAGGAGTTCCGAGTAATGTATAATTTCCCCTGTGTAATTACCTTAACAAGCTCCAGTTGTTTTTATTCTCAGAAGGTTTACTCCCTGATATACAGCTGCCTACCCCCTTCGTCAGTGCAGGTCCTAAATGAGCTTTTTTCTCTGTTCCCTCACCACAATCCAGATTCTTTTGGGGAGTTACCAGTACAGTAACCATACCAGGAAGTACTTAATTTATTAAGCTACTGCTTTTCTTAATCTCAGTGGAGATATTTACTGATAAACAGCTACCTACGCAGCATGCTCATTTCGTTCCTAAATGAGCTTTTATCTCTCTCCCCTCACCACAAATCAGATTCTTCTGAGGAGTTCCCAGTACATTATCCTTTCCCCTGTGTAATTACCTTAACAAGCTCCAGCTGTTTTTATTCTCAGAAGGTTAATTCCCTGATATACAGCTGCCTACCCCCTTCGTCAGTGCAGGTCCTAAATGAGCTTTTTTCTCTGTTCCCTCACCACAATCCAGATTCTTTTGGGGAGTTACCAGTACAGTAATCATACCAGGAAGTACTTAATTTATTAAGCTACTGCTTTTCTTAATCTCAGTGGAGATATTTACTGATAAACAGCTACCTACGCAGCATGTTCATGTCGTTCCTAAATGAGCTTTTATCTCTCTCCCCTCACCACAAATCAGATTCTTCTGAGGAGTTCCCAGTACATTATCCTTTCCCCTGTGTAATTACCTTAACAAGCTCCAGCTGTTTTTATTCTCAGAAGGTTTACTCCCTGATATACAGCTGCCTACCCCCTTCGTAAGTGCAGGTCCTAAATGAGCTTTTTTCTCTGTTCCCTCACCACAATCCACATTCTTTTGGGGAGTTACCAGTACAGTAACCATACCAGGAAGTACTTAATTTATGAAGCTACTGCTTTTCTTAATCTCAGTGGAGATATTTACTGATAAACAGCTACATACGCAGCGTGTTCATGTCGTTCCTAAATGAGCTTTTATCTCTCTCCCCTCACCACAAATCAGATTCTTCTGAGGAGTTCCCAGTACTTTATAATTTCCCCTGTGTAATTACCTTAACAAGCTCCAGCTGTTTTTATTCTCAGAAGGTTTACTCCCTGATATACAGGTGCCTACCCCCTTCGTCAGTGCAGGTCCTAAATGAGCTTTTTTCTCTGTTCCCTCACCACAATCCAGATTCTTTTATGGGGTTACCAGTACAGTAACCATACCAGGAAGTACTTAATTTATTAAGCTACTGCTTTTCCTAATCTCAGTGGAGATATTTACTGATAAACAGCTACGTAGGCAGCATGTTCAGGTCGTTCCTAAATGAGCTTTTATCTCTCTCCCCTCACCACAAATCAGATTCTTCTGAGGAGTTCCCTGTACATTAACGTTTCCCCTGTGTAATTACCTTAACAAGCTCCAGCTGTTTTTATTCTCAGAAGGTTTACTCCCTGATATACAGCTGGCTACCCCCTTCGTAAGTGCAGGTCCTAAATGAGCTTTTTTCTCTGTTCCCTCACCACAATCCAGATGCTTTTGGGTAGTTACCAGTAGAGTAACCATACCAGGAAGTACTTAATTTATTAAGCTACTGCTTTTCTTAATCTCAGTGGAGATATTTACTGATAAACAGATACCTACGCAGCATGTTCATGTCGTTCCTAAATGAGCTTTTATCTCTCTCCCCTCACCACAAATCAGATTCTTCTGAGGAGTTCCCAGTCCATTATCCTTTCCCCTGTGTAATTACCTTAACAAGCTTCAGCTGTTTTTATTCTCAGAAGGTTTACTCCCTGATATACAGCTGCCTACCCCCTTCGTAAGTGCAGGTCCTAAATGAGCTTTTTTCTCTCTTCCCTCACCACAATCCAGATTCTTTTGGGGAGTTACCAGTACAGTAACCATACCAGGAAGTACTTAATTTATTAAGCTACTGCTTTTCTTAATCTCAGTGGAGATATTTACTGATGAACAGCTACCTACGCAGCATGTTCATGTCGTTCCTAAATGAGCTTTTATCTCTCTCCCCTCGCCACGAATCAGATTCTTCTGAGGAGTTCCCAGTACATTATCCTTTCCCCTGTGTAATTACCTTAACAAGCTCCAGCTGTTTTTATTCTCAGAAGGTTTACTCCCTGATATACAGCTGCCTACCCCCTTCGTAAGTGCAGGTCCTAAATCAGCTTTTTTCTCTGTTCCCTCACCACAATCCAGATTCTTTTGGGGAGTTACCAGTACAGTAACCATACCAGGAAATACTTAATTTATTAAGCTACTGCTTTTCTTAGTCTCAGTGGACATATTTACTGATAAACAGCTATGTACGCAGCATGTTCATGTCGTTCCTAAATGAGCTTTTATCACTCTCCCCTCACCAAATATCAGATTCTTCTGAGGAGTTCCCAGTACATTATCCTTTCCCCTGTGTAATTACCTTAACAAGCTCCAGCTGTTTTTATTCTCAGAAGGTTTACTCCCTGATATACAGCTGCCTACCCCCTTCGTAAGTGCAGGTCCTAAATGAGCTTTTTTCTCTGTTCCCTCACCACAATCCAGATGCTTTTGGGGAGTTACCAGTACAGTAACCATACCAGGAAGTACTTAATTTATTAAGATACTGCTTTTCTTAATCTCAGTGGAGATATTTACTGATGAACAGCTACCTACGCAGCATGTTCATGTCGTTCCTAAATGAGCTTTTATCTCTCTCCCCTCACCACGAATCAGATTCCTCTGAGGAGTTCCCAGTACAATATCCTTTCCCCTGTGTAATTACCTTAACAAGCTCCAGCTTTTTTTATTCTCAGAAGGTTTACTCCCTGATATACAGCTGCCTACCCCCTTCGTAAGTGCAGGTCCTAAATGAGCTTTTTTCTCTGTTCCCTCACCACAATCCAGATTCTTTTGGGGAGTTACCAGTACAGTAACCATACCAGGAAGTGCTTAATTTATTAAGCTACTGCTGTTCTTAATCACAGTGGAGATATTTACTGATAAACAGCTACCTACGCAGCATGTTCATGTCGTTCCTAAATGAGCTTTTATCTCTCTCCCCTCACCACAAATCAGATTCTTCTGAGGAGTTCCCAGTACATTATCCTTTCCCCTGTGTAATTACCTTAACAAGCTCCAGCTGTTTTTATTCTCAAAAGGTTTACTCCCTGATATACAGCTGCCTACCCCCTTCGTCAGTGTAGGTCCTACATGAGCTTTTTTCTCTGTTCCCTCACCACAATCCAGATTCTTTTGGGGAGTTACCAGTACAGTAACCATACCAGGAAGTACTTAATTTATTAAGCTAGTGCTTTTCTTAATCTCAGTGGAGATATTTACTGATAAACAGCTACCTACGCAGCATGTTCATGTCGTTCTTAATGAGCTTTTATCTCTCTCCCCTCACCACAAATCAGATTCTTATGAGGAGTTCCCAGTACATTATCCTTTCCCCTGTGTAATTACCTTAACAAGCTCCAGCTGTTTTTATTCTCAGAAGGTTTACTCCCTGATATACAGCTGCCTGCCCCCTTCGAAAGTGCAGGTCCTAAATGAGCTTTTTTCTCTGTTCCCTCACCACAACCCAGATTCTTTGGGGAGTTACCAGTACAGTAACCATACCAGGAAGTACTTAATTTATTAAGCTACTGCTTTTCTTAATCTCAGTGGAGATATTTACTGATAAACAGCTACCTACGCAGCATGTTCATGTCGTTCCTATATGAGCTTTTATCGCTCTCCCCTCACCACAAATCAGATTCTTCTGAATTGTTCCCAGTACATTATCCTTTACCCTGTTTAATCACCTTAACAAGCTCCAGCTGTTTTTATTCTCAGAAGGTTTACTCCCTGATATACAGCTGCCTACCCCTTCGTAAGTTCAGGTCCTAAATGAGCTTTTTTCTCTGTTCCCTCACCACAATCCAGATTCTTTTGGGGAGTTACCAGTACAGTAACCATACCAGGAAGTACTTAATTTATTAAGCTACTGCTTTTCTTAATCTCAGTGGAGATATTTACTGATAAACAGCTACCTACGCAGCATGTTCATGTCGTTCCTAAATGAGCTTTTATCTCTCTCCCCTCACCACAAATCAGATTCTTCTGAGGAGTTCCCAGTACATTATCCTTTCCCCTGTGTAATTACCTTAACAAGCTCCAGCTGTTTTTATTCTCAGAAGGTTTACTCCCTGATATTCAGCTGCCTACCCCCTTCGTAACTGCAGGTCCTAAATGAGCTTTTTTCTCTGTTCCCTCACCAAAATCCAGATTCTTTAGGGGAGATACCAGTACAGTATCCATACCAGGAAGTACTTCATTTATTAAGCTACTGCTTTTCTTAATCTCAGTGGAGATATTTACTGATAAACATCTACGTATGCAGCATGTTCATGTCTTTCCTAAATGAGCTTTTATCTCTCTCCCCTCACCACAAATCAGATTCTTCTGAGGAGTTCCCAGTCCATTATCCTTTCCCCTGGGTAATTACCTTAACAAGCTCCAGCTGTTTTTATTCTCAGAAGGTTTACTCCCTGATATACAGCTGCCTACCCCCTTCATAAGTGCAGGTCCTAAATGAGCTTTTTTCTCTGTTCCCTCACCACAATCCAGATTCTTTTGGGGAGTTACCAGTACAGTAACCATACCAGGAAGTACTTAATTTATTAAGCTACTGCTTTTCTTAATCTCAGTGGAGATATTTACTGATGAACAGCTACCTACAAAGCATGTTCATGTCGTTCCTAAATGAGCTTTTATCTCTCTCCCCTGACCACGAATCAGATTCTTCTGAGGAGTTCCCAGTACATTATCCTTTCCCATGTGTAATTACCTTAACAAGCTCCAGCTGTTTTTATTCTCAGAAGGTTTACTCCCTGATATACAGCTGCCTACCCCCTTCGTAAGTGCAGGTCCTAAATGAGCTTTTTTCTCTGTTCCCTCACCACAATCCAGATTCTTTTGGGGAGTTACCAGTACAGTAACCATACCAGGAAATACTTAATTTATTAAGCTACTGCTTTTCTTAGTCTCAGTGGACATATTTACTGATAAACAGCTATGTACGCAGCATGTTCATGTCGTTCCTAAATGAGCTTTTATCACTCTCCCCTCACCACAAATCAGATTCTTCTGAGGAGTTCCCAGTACATTATCCTTTCCCCTGTGTAATTACCTTAACAACCTCCAGCTGTTTTTATTCTCAGAAGGTTTACTCCCTGATATACAGCTGCCTACCCCCTTCGTAAGTGCAGGTCCTAAATGAGCTTTTTTCTCTGTTCCCTCACCACAATCCATATTCTTTTGGGGAGTTACCAGTACAGTAACCATACCAGGAAGTACTTAATTTATTAAGCTACTGGTGTTCTTAATCACAGTGGAGATATTTACTGATAAACAGCTACCTACGCAGCATGTTCATGTCGTTCCTAAATGAGCTTTTATCTCTCTCCCCTCACCACAAATCAGATTCTTCTGAGGAGTTCCCAGTACATTATCCTTTCCCCTGTGTAATTACCTTAACAAGCTCCAGCTGTTTTTATTCTCAGAAGGTTTACTCCCTGATATACAGCTGCCTACCCCCTTCGTCAGTGTAGGTCCTACATGAGCTTTTTTCTCTGTTCCCTCACCACAATCCAGATTCTTTTGGGGAGTTACCAGTACAGTAACCATACCAGGAAGTACTTAATTTATTAAGCTAGTGCTTTTCTTAATCTCAGTGGAGGTATTTACTGATAAACAGCTACCTACGCAGCATGTTCATATCGTTCCTAAATGAGTTTTTATCTCTCTCCCCTCACCACAAATCAGATTCTTCTGAGGAGTTCCCAGTACATTATCCTTTCCCCTGTGCAATTACCTTAACAAGCTCCAGCTGTTTTTATTCTCAGAAGGTTTACTCCCTGATATACAGCTGCCTGCCCCCTTCGAAAGTGCAGGTCCTAAATGAGCTTTTTTCTCTGTTCCCTCACCACAACCCAGATTCTTTGGGGAGTTACCAGTACAGTAACCATACCAGGAAGTACTTAATTTATTAAGCTACTGCTTTTCTTAATCTCAGTGGAGATATTTACTGATAAACAGCTACCTACGCAGCATGTTCATGTCGTTCCTATATGAGCTTTTATCTCTCTCCCCTCACCACAAATCAGATTCTTCTTAATTGTTCCCAGTACATTATCCTTTACCCTGTTTAATTACCTTAACAAGCTCCAGCTGTTTTTATTCTCAGAAGGTTTACTCCCTGATATACAGCTGCCTACCCCTTCGTAAGTGCAGGTCCTAAATGAGCTTTTTTCTCTGTTCCCTCACCACAATCCAGATTCTTTTGGGGAGTTACCAGTACAGTAACCATACCAGGAAGTACTTAATTTATTAAGCTACTGCTTTTCTTAATCTCAGTGGAGATATTTACTGATAAACAGCTACCTACGCAGCATGTTCATGTCGTTCCTAAATGAGCTTTTATCTCTCTCCCCTCACCACAAATCAGATTCTTCTGAGGAGTTCCCAGTACATTATCCTTTCCCCTGTGTAATTATCTTAACAAGCTCCAGCTGTTTTTATTCTCAGAAGGTTTACTCCCTGATATTCAGCTGCCTACCCCCTTCGTAACTGCAGGTCCTAAATGAGCTTTTTTCTCTGTTCCCTCACCAAAATCCAGATTCTTTAGGGGAGATACCAGTACAGTATCCATACCAGGAAGTACTTCATTTATTAAGCTACTGCTTTTCTTAATCTCAGTGGAGATATTTACTGATAAACAGCTACGTATGCAGCATGTTCATGTCTTTCCTAAATGAGCTTTTATCTCTCTCCCCTCACCACAAATCAGATTCTTCTGAGGAGTTCCCAGTCCATTATCCTTTCCCCTGGGTAATTACCTTAACAAGCTCCAGCTGTTTTTATTCTCAGAAGGTTTACTCCCTGATATACAGCTGCCTACCCCCTTCATAAGTGCAGGTCCTAAATGAGCTTTTTTCTCTGTTCCCTCACCACAATCCAGATTCTTTTGGGGAGTTACCAGTACAGTAACCATACCAGGAAGTACTTAATTTATTAAGCTACTGCTTTTCTTAATCTCAGTGGAGATATTTACTGATGAACAGCTACCTACAAAGCATGTTCATGTCGTTCCTAAATGAGCTTTTATCTCTCTCCCCTCACCACGAATCAGATTCTTCTGAGGAGTTCCCAGTACATTATCCTTTCCCCTGTGTAATTACCTTAACAACCTCCAGCTGTTTTTATTCTCAGAAGGTTTACTTCCTGATATACAGCTGCCTACCCCTTCGTAAGTGCAGGTTCTAAATGAGCTTTTTTCTCTGTTCCCTCACCACAATCCATATTCTTTTGGGGAGTTACCAGTACAGTAACCATACCAGGAAGTACTTAATTTATTAAGCTACTGGTGTTCTTAATCACAGTGGAGATATTTACTGATAAACAGCTACCTACGCAGCATGTTCATGTCGTTCCTAAATGAGCTTTTATCTCTCTCCCCTCACCACAAATCAGATTCTTCTGAGGAGTTCCCAGTACTTTATAATTTCCCCTGTGTAATTACCTTAACAAGCTCCAGCTGTTTTTATTCTCAGAAGCTTTACTACCTGATATACAGCTGCCTACCCCCTTCGTAAGTGCAGGTCTTAGATGAGCTTTTTTCTCTGTTCCCTCACCACAATCCAGATTCTTTTGGGGAGTTACCAGTACAGTAACCATACCAGGAAGTACTTAATTTATTAAGCTACTGCTTTTCTTAATCTCAGTGGAGATATTTACTGATAAACAGCTACATACGCAGCATGTTCATATCGTTCCTAAATGAGCTTTTATCTCTCTCTCCTCACCACAAATCAGATTCTTCTGAGGAGTTCCCAGTACATTATCCTTTCCCCTGTGCAATTACCTTAACAAGCTCCAGCTGTTTTTATTCTCATAAGGTTTACTCCCTGATATACAGCTGCCTGCCCCCTTCGAAAGTGCAGGTCCTAAATGAGCTTTTTTCTCTGTTCCCTCACCACAACCCAGATTCTTTGGGGAGTTACCAGTACAGTAACCATACCAGGAAGTACTTAATTTATTAAGCTACTGCTTTTCTTAATCTCAGTGGAGATATTTACTGATAAACAGCTACTTATGCAGCATGTTCATGTCGTTCCTAAATGAGCTTTTATCTCTCTCCCCTCACCACAAATCAGATTCTTCTGAGGAGTTCCCAGTACATTATCCTTTCCCCTGTGTAATTACCTTAACAAGCTCCAGCTGTTTTTATTCTCAGAAGGTTTACTCACTGATATACAGCTGCCTACCCCCTTCGTAAGTGCAGGTCCTAAATGAGCTTTTTTCTCTGTTCCCTCACCACAATCCAGATTCTTTTGTGGAGTGACCAGTACAGTAACCATACCAGGAAGTACTTAATTTATTAAGCTACTGCTTTTCTTAATCTCAGTGGAGATATTTACTGTTAAACAGCTACGTACGCAGCATGTTCATGTCGTTCCTAAATGAGCTTTTATCTCTCTCCCCTCACCACGAATCAGATTCTTCTGAGGAGTTCCCAGTACATTATCCTTTCCCCTGAGTAATTACCTTAACAAGCTCCAGCTGTTTTTATTCTCAGAAGGTTTACTCCCTGATTTACAGCTGCCTACCCCCTTCGTAAGTGCAGGTCCTAAATGAGCTTTTTCTCTGTTCCCTCACCACAATCCAGATTCTTTTTGGAGTGACCAGTACAGTAACCATACCAGGAAGTACTTAATTTATTAAGCTACTGCTTTTCTTAATCTCAGTGGAGATATTTACTGATAAACAGCTACCTACGCAGCATGTTCATGTCGTTCCTAAATGAGCTTTTATCTCTCTCCCTTCACCACAAATCAGATTCTTCTGTGGAGTTCCCAGTACATTATCCTTTCCCCTGTGTAATTACCTTAACAAGCTCCAGCTGTTTTTATTCTCAGAAGGTTTACTCCCTGATATACAGCTGCCTACCCCCTTCATAAGTGCAGGTCCTAAATGAGCTTTTTTCTCTGTTCCCTCACCACAATCCAGATTCTTTTGGGGAGTTACCAGTACAGTAACCATACCAGGAAGTACTTAATTAATTAAGCTACTGCTTTTCTTAATCTCAGTGGAGATATTTACTGATAAACAGCTGTGTACGCAGCATGTTCATGTCGTTCCTAAATGAGCTTTTATCTCTCTCCCTTCACCACAAATCAGATTCTTCTGTGGAGTTCCCAGTACATTATCCTTTCCCCTGTGTAATAACCTTAACAAGCTCCAGCTGTTCTTATTCTCAGAAGGTTTACTCCCTGATATACAGCTGCCTACCCCCTTCGTAAGTGCAGGTCCTAATTGAGCTTTTTTCTCTGTTCCCTCACCATAATCCAGATTCTTCTGAGGAGTTCCCAGTACATTATCCTTTCCCCTGTGTAACTACCTTAACAAGCACCAGCTGTTTTTATTCTCAGAAGGTTTACTCCCTGATTTACAGCTGCCTACCCCCTTCGTAAGTGCATGTCCTAAATGAGCTTTTTTCTCTGTTCCCTCACCACAATCCAGATTCTTTTGGGGAGTTACCAGTACAGGAACCATACCAGGAAGTACTTAATTTATTAAGCTACTGCTTTTCTTAATCTCAGTGGAGATATTTACTGATAAACAGCTACCTATGCAGCATGTTCATGTCGTTCATAAATGAGCTTTTATCTCTCTCCCTTCACCACAAATCAGATTCTTCTGAGGAGTTCCCAGTATTTCATCTTTTCCCCTGTGTAATTACCTTAACAAGCTCCAGCTGTTTTTATTCTCAGAAGGTTTACTCCCTGATATACAGCTGCCTACCCCCTTCCTAAGTGCAGGTCCTAAATGAGCTTCTTCTCTGTTCCCTCACCACAATCCAGATTCTTTTGGGGAGTTACCAGTACAGTAACCATACCAGGAAGTACTTAATTTATGAACTTACTGCTTTTTTTAATCTCAGTGGTGGTATTTACTGATAAACAGCTACGTATGCAGCGTGTTCATGACGTTCCTAAATGAGCTTTTATCTCTGTCCCCTCACCACAAATCACATTCTTCTGAGGAGTTCCCAGTACTTTATCCTTTCCCCTGTGTAATTACCTTAACAAGCTCCAGCTGTTTTTATTCTTAGAAGGTTTACTCCCTGATATACAGCTGCCTACCCCCTTCGTAAGTGCAGGTACTAAATGAGTTTTTTCTCTGTTCCCTCACCACAATCCAGATTCTTTTGGGGAGTTACCCGTACAGTAACCATACCAGGAAGTACTTAATTCATTAAGCTACTGCTTTTCTTAATCTCAGTGGAGATATTTACTGATAAACAGCTACCTACGCAGCACGTACATGTCGTTCCTAAATGAGCTTTTATCTCTCTCCCCTCACCACAAATCAGATTCTTCTGAGGAGTTCCCAGTACATTATCCTTTCCCCTGTGTAATTACCTTAACAAGCTCCAGCTGTTTTTATTCTCAGAAGGTTTACTCCCTGATATACAGCTGCCTACCCCCTTTGTAAGTGCAGGTCCTAAATGAGCTTTTTTCTCTGTTCCCTCACCACAATCCAGATTCTTTTGGGGAGTTACCAGTACAGTAACCATACCAGGAAGTACTTAATTTATTAAGCTACTGCTTTTCTTAATCTCAGTGGAGATATTTACTGATAAACAGCTACCTACGCAGCATGTTCTTGTCGTTCCTAAATGAGCTTTTATCTCTCTCCCCTCACCACAAATCAGATTCTTCTGAGGAGTTCCCAGTACATTATCCTTTCCCCTGTGTAATTACATTAACAAGCTCCAGCTGTTTTTATTCTCAGAAGTTTTACTCCCTGATATACAGCTGCCTAACCCCTTCGTAAGTGTAGGTCCTAAATGAACTTTTTTCTCTGTTCCCTCACCACAATCCAGATTCTTTTGGGGAGTTACCAGTACAGTAACCATACCAGGAAGTGCTTAATTTATTAACGTACTGCTTTTTTTAATCTCAGTGGAGATATTTACTGATAAACAGCTACGTATGCAGCGTGTTCATGACGTGCCTAAATGAGCTTTTATCTCTTTCCCCTCACTACAAATCACATTCTTCTGAGGAGTTCCCAGTACTTTATCCTTTCCCCTGTGTAATTACCTTAACAAGCTCCAGCTGTTTTTATTCTCAGAAGGTTTACTCCCTGATATACAGCTGCCTACCCCCTTTGTAAGTGCAGGTCCTAAATGAGCTTTTTTCTCTGTTCCCTCACCACAATCCAGATTCTTTTGGGGAGTTACCAGTACAGTAACCATACCAGGAAGTACTTAATTTATTAAGCTACTGCTTTTCTTAATCTCAGTGGAGATATTTACTGATAAACAGCTACCTACGCAGCATGTTCTTGTCGTTCCTAAATGAGCTTTTATCTCTCTCCCCTCACCACAAATCAGATTCTTCTGAGGAGTTCCCAGTACATTATCCTTTCCCCTGTGTAATTACATTAACAAGTTCCAGCTGTTTTTATTCTCAGATGTTTTACTCCCTGATATACAGCTGCCTAACCCCTTCGTAAGTGTAGGTCCTAAATGAACTTTTTTCTCTGTTCCCTCACCACAATCCAGATTCTTTTGGGGAGTTACCAGTACAGTAACCATACCAGGAAGTGCTTAATTTATTAACGTACTGCTTTTTTTAATCTCAGTGGAGATATTTACTGATAAACAGCTACGTATGCAGCGTGTTCATGACGTGCCTAAATGAGCTATTATCTCTTTCCCCTCACTACAAATCACATTCTTCTGAGGAGTTCCCAGTACTTTATCCTTTCCCCTGTGTAATTACCTTAACAAGCTCCAGCTGTTTTTATTCTTAGAAGGTTTACTCCCTGATATACAGCTGCATTCCCCCTTCGTAAGTGCAGGTCCTAAATGAGCTTTTTCTCTGTTCCCTCACCACAATCCAGATTCTTTTGGGGAGTTACCAGTACAGTAACCATACCAGGAAGTACTTAATTTATTAAGCTACTGCTTTTCTTAATCTCAGTGGAGATATTTACTGATAAACAGCTACCTACGCAGCATGTACATGTCGTTCCTAAATGAGCTTTTATCTCTCTCCCCTCACAACAAATCAGATTCTTCTGAGGAGTTCCCAGTACATTATCCTTTCCCCTGTGTAATTACCTTAACAAGCTCCAGCTGTTTTTATTCTCAGAAGGTTTACTCCCTGATATACAGCTGCCTACCCCCTTCGTAAGTGCAGGTCCTAAATGAGCTTTTTTCTCTGTTCCCTCACCACAATCCAGATTCTTTTGGGGAGTTACCAGTACAGTAACCATACCAGGAAGTACTTAATTTATTAAGCTACTGCTTTTCTTAATCTCAGTGGAGATATTTACTGATAAACAGCTACCTACGCAGCAAGTTCATGTCGTTCCTAAATGAGCTTTTATCTCTCTCCCCTCACCACAAATCAGATTCTTCTGAGGAGTTCCCAATACATTATCCTTTCCCCTGTGTAATTACCTTAACAAGCTCCAGCTGTTTTTATTCTCAGAAGGTTTACTCCCTGATATACAGCTGCCTAACCCCTTCGTAAGTGTAGGTCCTAAATGAACTATTTTCTCTGTTCCCTCACCACAATCCAGATTCTTTTGGGGAGTTACCAGTACAGTAACCATACCAGGAAGTACTTAATTTATTAACTTACTGCTTTTTTTAATCTCAGTGGAGATATTTACTGATAAACAGCTACGTATGCAGCGTGTTCATGACGTTCCTAAATGAGCTTTTATCTCTTTCCCCTCACCACAAATCACATTCTTCTGAGGAGTTCCCAGTACTTTATCCTTTCCCCTGTGTAATTACCTTAACAAGCTCCAGCTGATTTTATTCTTAGAAGGTTTACTCCCTGATATACAGCTGCCTACCCGCTTCGTAAGTGCAGGTCCTAAATGAGCTTTTTTCTCTGTTCCCTCACCACAATCCAGATTCTTTTGTGGAGTTACCAGTACAGTAACCATACCAGGAAGTACTTAATTTATTAAGCTACTGCTTTTCTTAATCTCAGTGGAGATATTTACTGATAAACAGCTACCTACGCAGCATGTTCATGTCGTTCCTAAATGAGCTTTTATCTCTCTCCCCTCACCACAAATCAGGTTCTTCTGAGGAGTTCCCAGTACATTATCCTTTCCCCTGTGTAATTACCTTAACAAGCTCCACCTGTTTTATTCTCAGAAGGTTTACACCCTGATATACAGCTGCTTACCCTCTTCGTAAGTGCAGGTCCTAAATGAGCTTTTTTCTCTGTTCCCTCACCACAATCCAGATTCTTTTGGGGAGTTACCAGTACAGTAACCATACCAGGAAGTACTTAATTTATTAAGCTACTGCTTTTCTTAATCTCATTGGAGATATTTACTGATAAACAGCTACCTACGCAGCATGTTCATGTCGTTCCTAAATGAGTTTTTATCTCTCTCCCCTCACCACAAATCAGATTCTTCTGAGGAGTTACCAGTACATTATCCTTTCCCCTGTGTAATTACCTTAACAAGCTCCAGCTGTTTTTATTCGCAGAAGGTTTACTCCCTGATATACAGCTGCTTACCCCCTTCGTAAGTGCAGGTCCTAAATGAGCTTTTTTCTCTGTTCCCTCACCGCAATCGAGATTCTTTTGGGGAGTTACCAGGACAGTAACCATACCAGGAAGTACTTAATTTATTAAGCTACTGCTTTTCTTAAACTCAGTGGAGATATTTACTGATAAACAGATACCTACGCAGCATGTTCATGTCGTTCCTAAATGAGCTTTTATCTCTCTCCCCTCACCACAAATTAGATTCTTCTGAGGAGTTCCCAGTACATTATCCTTTCCCCTGTGTAATTACCTTAACAAGCTCCAGCTGTTTTTATTCTCAGAAGGTTTACTCCCTGATATACAGCTGCCTGCCCCCTTCGAAAGTGCAGGTCCTAAATGAGCTTTTTTCTCTGTTCTCTCACCACATTCCAGATTCTTTGGGGAGTTACCAGTACAGTAACCATACCAGGAAGTACTTAACTTATTAAGCTACTGCTTTTCTTAATCTCAGTGGAGATATTTACTGATAAACAGCTACGTACGCAGCATGTTCATGTCGTTCCTAAATGAGCTTTTATCTCCCTCCCCTCACCACAAATCAGATTGTTCTGAGGAGTTCCCAGAACATTATCCTTTCCCCTGTGTAATTACCTTAACAAGCTCCAGCTGTTTTTATTCTCAGAAGTTTTACTCCCTGATATACAGTTGCCTACCCCCTTCCTAAGTGTAGGTCCTAAATGAGCTTTTTTCTCTGTTCCCTCACCACAATCCAGATTCTTTTGTGGAGTGACCAGTACAGTAACCATACCAGGAAGTACTTATTTTATGAAGCTACTGCTTTTATTAATATCAGTGGAGATATTTACTGATAAACAGCTACCTACCCAGCATGTTCATGTCGTTTTTAAATGAGCTTTTACTCTCTCACCTCACCACAAATCAGATTCTTCTGAATTGTTCCCAGTACATTATCCTTTCCCCTGTGTAATTACCTTAACAAGCTCCAGCTGTTTTTATTCTCAGAATGTTTACTCCCTGATATACAGCTGCCTACCCCCTTCGTAAGTGCAGGTCCTAAATGAGCTTTTATCTCTCTCCCCTCAGCACAAATCAGATTCTTCTGAGGAGTTCCCAGTACATTATTCTTTCCCCTGTGTAGTTACCTTAACAAGCTCCAGGTTTTTTTATTCTCAGACGGTTTACTCCCTGATATACAGCTGCCTACCCACTTCGAAAGTGCAGGTCCTAAATGAACTTTTTTCTCTGTTCCCTCACCACAATCCAGATTCTTTGGGTTGTTACCAGTACAGTAACAATACCAGGAAGTACTTAATTTATTAAGCTACTGCTTTTCTTAATCTCAGTGGAGATATTTACTGATAAACATCTACGTACGCAGCATGTTCATGTCGTTCCTAAATGAGCTTTTATCTCTCTCCCCTCACCACAAATCAGATTCTTCTGAGGAGTTCCCAGTACATTTTCCTTTCCCCTGTGTAAGTACCTTAACAAGCTCCAGCTGTTTTTATTCTCAGAAGGTTTACTCCCTGATATACAGCTGCCTACCCCCTTCGAAAGTGCAGGTCCTAAATGAGCTTTTTTCTCTGTTCCCTCACCACAATCCAGATTCATTTGGGGAGTCACCAGTACAGTAACCATACCAGGAAGTACTTGATTTATTAAGCTACTGCTTTTCTTAATCTCAGTGGAGATATTTACTGATAAACAGCTACCTATGCAGCATGTTCATGTCGTTCCTAAATGAGCTTTTATCACTCTCCCCTCACCACAAATCAGATTCTTCTGAGGAGTTCCCAGTACATTATCCTTTCCCCTGTGTAATTACCTTAACAAGCTCCAGCTGTTTTTATTCTCAGAAGGTTTACTCCCTGATATACAGCTGCCTGCCCCCTTCGAAAGTGCAGGGACTAAATGAGCTTTTTTCTCTGTTCTCTCACCACATTCCAGATTTTTTGGGGAGTTACCAGTACAGTAACCATACCAGGAAGTACTTAACTTATTAAGCTACTGCTTTTCTTCATCTCAGTGGAAATATTTACTGATAAACAGCTACCTACGCAGCATTTTCCTGTCTTTCCTAAATGAGCTTTTATCTCTCTCCCCTCACCACAAATCAGATTCTTCTGAATTGTTCCCAGTACATTTTCCTTTCCCTTGTGTAATTACCTTAACAAGCTCCAGCTTTTTTTATTCTCAGAAGGTTTACTCCCTGATATACAGCTGCCTACCCCCTTCGTAATTGCAGGTCCTAAATGAGCTTTTATCTCTCTCCCTCATCACAAATCAGATTCTTCTGAGGAGTTCCCAGTACATTATCCTTTCCCCTGTGTAATTACCTTAACAAGCTCCAGCTGTTTTTATTCTCAGAAGGTTTACTCCCTGATATACAGCTGCCTACCACCTTCGTAAATGCAGGTCCTAAATGAGTTTTTTCTCTGTTCCCCCACCACAATCCAGATTCTTTTGGGGAGTTACCAGTACAGTAACCATACCAGGAAGTACTTAATTTATTAAGCTACTGCTTTTCTTAATCTCAGTGGAGATATTTACTGATAAACAGCTACGTACGCAGCATGTTCATGTCGTTCCTAAATGAGCTTTTATCTCTCTACCCTCACCACAAATCAGATTCTTCTGAGGAGTTCCCAGTACATTATTCTTTCCCCTGTGTAATAACCTTAACAAGCTCCATGTGTTTTTATTCTCAGACGGTTTACTCCCTGATATACAGCTGCCTACCCCCTTCGAAAGTGCAGGTCCTAAATGAGCTTTTTTCTCTGTTCCCTCACCACAATCCAGATTCTTTGGGGAGTTACCAGTACAGTAACCATACCAGGAAGTACTTAATTTATTAAGCTACTGCTTTTCTTAATCTCAGTGGAGATATTTACTGATAAACAGCTACCTACGCAGCATGTTCATGTCGTTCCTAAATGAGCTTTTATCTCTCTCCCCTCACCACAAATCAGATTCTTCTGAATTGTTCCCAGTAAATTATCCTTTCCCCTGTATAATTACCTTAACAAGCTCCAGGTGTTTTTATTCGCAGAAGGTTTACTCCCTGATATACAGCTGCCTACCCCCTTCGTAAGTGCAGGTACTAAATGAGCTTTTTTCTCTGTTCCCTCACCACAATCCAGATTCTTTTGGGGAGTTACCAGTACAGTAACCATACCAGGAAGTACTTAATTTATTAAGCTACTGCTTTTCTTAATCTCAGTGGAGATATTTACTGATAAACAGCTACCTACGCAGCATGTTCATGTCGTTCCTAAATGAGCTTTTATCTCAATCATCTCACCACAAATCAGATTCTTCTGAGGAGTTCCCAGTACATTATCCTTTCCCCTGTGTAATTACCTTAACAATCTCAAGCTGTTTTTATTCTCAGAAGGTTTACTCCCTGATATACAGCTGCCTACCCCCTTCGTAAGTGCAGGTCCTAAATGAGCTTTTTTCTCTGTTCCCTCACCACAATCCAGATTCTTTTGGGGAGTTACCAGTACAGTAACCATACCAGGAAGTACTTAATTTATTAAGCTACTGCTTTTCTTAATCTCAGTGGAGATATTTACTGATAAACAGCTACCTACGCAGCAAGTTCATGTCGTTCCTAAATGAGCTTTTATCTCTCTCCCCTCACCACAAATCAGATTCTTCTGAGGAGTTCCCAATACATTATCCTTTCCCCTGTGTAATTACCTTAACAAGCTCCAGCTGTTTTTATTCTCAGAAGGTTTACTCCCTGATATACAGCTGCCTAACCCCTTCGTAAGTGTAGGTCCTAAATGAACTATTTTCTCTGTTCCCTCACCACAATCCAGATTCTTTTGGGGAGTTACCAGTACAGTAACCATACCAGGAAGTACTTAATTTATTAACTTACTGCTTTTTTTAATCTCAGTGGAGATATTTACTGATAAACAGCTACGTATGCAGCGTGTTCATGACGTTCCTAAATGAGCTTTTATCTCTTTCCCCTCACCACAAATCACATTCTTCTGAGGAGTTCCCAGTACTTTATCCTTTCCCCTGTGTAATTACCTTAACAAGCTCCAGCTGATTTTATTCTTAGAAGGTTTACTCCCTGATATACAGCTGCCTACCCGCTTCGTAAGTGCAGGTCCTAAATGAGCTTTTTTCTCTGTTCCCTCACCACAATCCAGATTCTTTTGTGGAGTTACCAGTACAGTAACCATACCAGGAAGTACTTAATTTATTAAGCTACTGCTTTTCTTAATCTCAGTGGAGATATTTACTGATAAACAGCTACCTACGCAGCATGTTCATGTCGTTCCTAAATGAGCTTTTATCTCTCTCCCCTCACCACAAATCAGGTTCTTCTGAGGAGTTCCCAGTACATTATCCTTTCCCCTGTGTAATTACCTTAACAAGCTCCACCTGTTTTATTCTCAGAAGGTTTACACCCTGATATACAGCTGCTTACCCTCTTCGTAAGTGCAGGTCCTAAATGAGCTTTTTTCTCTGTTCCCTCACCACAATCCAGATTCTTTTGGGGAGTTACCAGTACAGTAACCATACCAGGAAGTACTTAATTTATTAAGCTACTGCTTTTCTTAATCTCATTGGAGATATTTACTGATAAACAGCTACCTACGCAGCATGTTCATGTCGTTCCTAAATGAGTTTTATCTCTCTCCCCTCACCACAAATCAGATTCTTCTGAGGAGTTACCAGTACATTATCCTTTCCCCTGTGTAATTACCTTAACAAGCTCCAGCTGTTTTTATTCGCAGAAGGTTTACTCCCTGATATACAGCTGCTTACCCCCTTCGTAAGTGCAGGTCCTAAATGAGCTTTTTTCTCTGTTCCCTCACCGCAATCGAGATTCTTTTGGGGAGTTACCAGGACAGTAACCATACCAGGAAGTACTTAATTTATTAAGCTACTGCTTTTCTTAAACTCAGTGGAGATATTTACTGATAAACAGATACCTACGCAGCATGTTCATGTCGTTCCTAAATGAGCTTTTATCTCTCTCCCCTCACCACAAATTAGATTCTTCTGAGGAGTTCCCAGTACATTATCCTTTCCCCTGTGTAATTACCTTAACAAGCTCCAGCTGTTTTTATTCTCAGAAGGTTTACTCCCTGATATACAGCTGCCTGCCCCCTTCGAAAGTGCAGGTCCTAAATGAGCTTTTTTCTCTGTTCTCTCACCACATCCAGATTCTTTGGGGAGTTACCAGTACAGTAACCATACCAGGAAGTACTTAACTTATTAAGCTACTGCTTTTCTTAATCTCAGTGGAGATATTTACTGATAAACAGCTACCTACGCAGCATGTTCATGTCGTTCCTAAATGAGCTTTTATCTCCCTCCCCTCACCACAAATCAGATTCTTCTGAGGAGTTCCCAGTACATTATCCTTTCCCCTGTGTAATTACCTTAACAAGCTCCAGCTGTTTTTATTCTCAGAAGGTTTTACTCCCTGATATACAGTTGCCTACCCCCTTCCTAAGTGTAGGTCCTAAATGAGCTTTTTTCTCTGTTCCCTCACCACAATCCAGATTCTTTTGTGGAGTGACCAGTACAGTAACCATACCAGGAAGTACTTATTTTATGAAGCTACTGCTTTTATTAATATCAGTGGAGATATTTACTGATAAACAGCTACCTACCCAGCATGTTCATGTCGTTTTTAAATGAGCTTTTACTCTCTCCCTCACCACAAATCAGATTCTTCTGAATTGTTCCCAGTACATTATCCTTTCCCCTGTGTAATTACCTTAACAAGCTCCAGCTGTTTTTATTCTCAGAATGTTTACTCCCTGATATACAGCTGCCTACCCCCTTCGTAAGTGCAGGTCCTAAATGAGCTTTTATCTCTCTCCCCTCACCACAAATCAGATTCTTCTGAGGAGTTCCCAGTACATTATTCTTTCCCCTGTGTAGTTACCTTAACAAGCTCCAGGTTTTTTTATTCTCAGACGGTTTACTCCCTGATATACAGCTGCCTACCCACTTCGAAAGTGCAGGTCCTAAATGAACTTTTTTCTCTGTTCCCTCACCACAATCCAGATTCTTTGGGTTGTTACCAGTACAGTAACAATACCAGGAAGTACTTAATTTATTAAGCTACTGCTTTTCTTAATCTCAGTGGAGATATTTACTGATAAACAGCTACGTACGCAGCATGTTCATGTCGTTCCTAAATGAGCTTTTATCTCTCTCCCCTCACCACAAATCAGATTCTTCTGAGGAGTTCCCAGTACATTTTCCTTTCCCCTGTGTAAGTACCTTAACAAGCTCCAGCTGTTTTTATTCTCAGAAGGTTTACTCCCTGATATACAGCTGCCTACCCCCTTCGAAAGTGCAGGTCCTAAATGAGCTTTTTTCTCTGTTCCCTCACCACAATCCAGATTCTTTGGGGAGTCACCAGTACAGTAACCATACCAGGAAGTACTTATTTATTAAGCTACTGCTTTTCTTAATCTCAGTGGAGATATTTACTGATAAACAGCTACCTATGCAGCATGTTCATGTCGTTCCTAAATGAGCTTTTATCACTCTCCCCTCACCACAAATCAGATTCTTCTGAGGAGTTCCCAGTACATTATCCTTTCCCCTGTGTAATTACCTTAACAAGCTCCAGCTGTTTTTATTCTCAGAAGGTTTACTCCCTGATATACAGCTGCCTGCCCCCTTCGAAAGTGCAGGGACTAAATGAGCTTTTTTCTCTGTTCTCTCACCACATCCAGATTCTTTTGGGGAGTTACCAGTACAGTAACCATACCAGGAAGTACTTAACTTATTAAGCTACTGCTTTTCTTCATCTCAGTGGAAATATTTACTGATAAACAGCTACCTACGCAGCATTTTCCTGTCGTTTCCTAAATGAGCTTTTATCTCTCTCCCCTCACCACAAATCAGATTCTTCTGAATTGTTCCCAGTACATTTTCCTTTCCCTTGTGTAATTACCTTAACAAGCTCCAGCTTTTTTTATTCTCAGAAGGTTTACTCCCTGATATACAGCTGCCTACCCCCTTCGTAATTGCAGGTCCTAAATGAGCTTTTATCTCTCTCCCTCACCACAAATCAGATTCTTCTGAGGAGTTCCCAGTACATATCCTTTCCCCTGTGTAATTACCTTAACAAGCTCCAGCTGTTTTTATTCTCAGAAGGTTTACTCCCTGATATACAGCTGCCTACCACCTTTCGTAAATGCAGGTCCTAAATGAGTTTTTTCTCTGTTCCCCCACCACAATCCAGATTCTTTTGGGGAGTTACCAGTACAGTAACCATACCAGGAAGTACTTAATTTATTAAGCTACTGCTTTTCTTAATCTCAGTGGAGATATTTACTGATAAACAGCTACGTACGCAGCATGTTCATGTCGTTCCTAAATGAGCTTTTATCTCTCTACCCTCACCACAAATCAGATTCTTCTGAGGAGTTCCCAGTACATTATTCTTTCCCCTGTGTAATAACCTTAACAAGCTCCATGTTTTTTATTCTCAGACGTTTACTCCCTGATATACAGCTGCCTACCCCCTTCGAAAGTGCAGGTCCTAAATGAGCTTTTTTCTCTGTTCCCTCACCACAATCCAGATTCTTTGGGGAGTTACCAGTACAGTAACCATACCAGGAAGTACTTAATTTATTAAGCTACTGCTTTTCTTAATCTCAGTGGAGATATTTACTGATAAACAGCTACCTACGCAGCATGTTCATGTCGTTCCTAAATGAGCTTTTATCTCTCTCCCCTCACCACAAATCAGATTCTTCTGAATTGTTCCCAGTACAATTATCCTTTCCCCTGTATAATTACCTTAACAAGCTCCAGGTGTTTTTATTCGCAGAAGGTTTACTCCCTGATATACAGCTGCCTACCCCCTTCGTAAGTGCAGGTACCTAAATGAGCTTTTTTCTCTGTTCCCTCACCACAATCCAGATTCTTTTGGGGAGTTACCAGTACAGTAACCATACCAGGAAGTACTTAATTTATTAAGCTACTGCTTTTCTTAATCTCAGTGGAGATATTTACTGATAAACAGCTACCTACGCAGCATGTTCATGTCGTTCCTAAATGAGCTTTTATCTCTCTCCCTCACCACAAATCAGATTCTTCTGAGGAGTTCCCAGTACATTATCCTTTCCCCTGTGTAATTACCTTAACAATCTCAAGCTGTTTTTATTCTCAGAAGGTTTACTCCCTGATATACAGCTGCCTACCCCCTTCGTAATTGCAGGTCCTAAATGAGCTTTTTTCTCTATTCCCTCACCACAATCCAGATTCTTTTGGGGAGTTACCAGTACAGTAACCATACCAGGAAGTACTTAATTTATTAAGCTACTGCTTTTTTAATCTCAGTGGAGATATTTACTGATAAACAGCTACTTATGCAGCATGTTCATGTCGTTCCTAAATGAGCTTTTATCTCTCTCCCCTCACCACAAATCAGATTCTTCTGAGGAGTTCCCAGTACATTATCCTTTCCCCTGTGTAATTACCTTAACAAGCTCCAGCTGTTTTTATTCTCAGAAGGTTTACTCACTGATATACAGCTGCCTACCCCTTCGTAAGTGCAGGTCCTAAATGAGCTTTTTTCTCTGTTCCCTCACCACAATCCAGATTCTTTTGTGGAGTTACCAGTACAGTAACCATACCAGGAAGTACTTAATTTATTAAGCTACTGCTTTTCTTAATCTCAGTGGAGATATTTACTGATAAACAGCTACGTACGCAGCATGTTCATGTCGTTCCTAAATGAGCTTTTATCTCTCTCCCCTCACCACAAATCAGATTCTTCTGAGGAGTTCCCAGTACATTATCCTTTCCCCTGAGTAATTACCTTAACAAGCTCCAGCTGTTTTTATTCTCAGAAGGTTTACTCCCTGATTACAGCTGCCTACCCCCTTCGTAAGTGCAGGTCCTAAATGAGCTTTTTTCTCTGTTCCCTCACCACAATCCAGATTCTTTTTGGAGTGACCAGTACAGTAACCATACCAGGAAGTACTTAATTTATTAAGCTACTGCTTTTCTTAATCTCAGTGGAGATATTTACTGATAAACAGCTACCTACGCAGCATGTTCATGTCGTTCCTAAATGAGCTTTTATCTCTCTCCCTCACCACAAATCAGATTCTTCTGTGGAGTTCCCAGTACATTATCCTTTCCCCTGTGTAATTACCTTAACAAGCTCCAGCTGTTTTTATTCTCAGAAGGTTTACTCCCTGATATACAGCTGCCTACCCCCTTCATAAGTGCAGGTCCTAAATGAGCTTTTTTCTCTGTTCCCTCACCACAATCCAGATTCTTTTGGGGAGTTACCAGTACAGTAACCATACCAGGAAGTACTTAACTTTTAAGCTACTGCTTTTCTTAATCTCAGTGGAGATATTTACTGATAAACAGCTGTACGCAGCATGTTCATGTCGTTCCTAAATGAGCTTTTATCTCTCTCCCCTCACCACAAATCAGATTCTTCTGTGGAGTTCCCAGTACATTATCCTTTCCCCTGTGTAATACCTTAACAAGCTCCAGCTGTTCTTATTCTCAGAAGGTTTACTCCCTGATATACAGCTGCCTACCCCCTTCGTAAGTGCAGGTCCTAAATGAGCTTTTTTCTCTGTTCCCTCACCATAATCCAGATTCTTCTGAGGAGTTCCCAGTACATTATCCTTTCCCCTGTGTAACTACCTTAACAAGCACCAGCTGTTTTTATTCTCAGAAGGTTTACTCCCTGATTTACAGCTGCCTACCCCCTTCGTAAGTGCAGGTCCTAAATGAGCTTTTTTCTCTGTTCCCTCACCACAATCCAGATTCTTTTGGGGAGTTACCAGTACAGGAACCATACCAGGAAGTACTTAATTTATTAAGCTACTGCTTTTCTTAATCTCAGTGGAGATATTTACTGATAAACAGCTACCTATGCAGCATGTTCATGTCGTTCCTAAATGAGCTTTTATCTCTCTCCCCTCACCACAAATCAGATTCTTCTGAGGAGTTCCCAGTACATTATCTTTCCCCTGTGTAATTACCTTAACAAGCTCCAGCTGTTTTTATTCTCAGAAGGTTTACTCCCTGATATACAGCTGCCTACCCCCTTCGTAAGTGCAGGTCCTAAATGAGCTTTTTTCTCTGTTCCCTCACCACAATCCAGATTCTTTTGGGGAGTTACCAGTACAGTAACCATACCAGGAAGTACTTAATTTATTAAGCTACTGCTTTTCTTAATCTCAGTGGTGATATTTACTGATAAACAGCTACGTACGCAGCATGTTCATGTCGTTCCTAAATGAGCTTTTATCTCTCTCCCCTCACCACAAATCAGATTCTTCTGAGGAGTTCCCAGTACATTATCCTTTCCCCTGTGTAATTACCTTAACAAGCTCCAGCTGTTTTTATTCTTAGAAGGTTTACTCCCTGATATACAGCTGCCTACCCCCTTCGTAAGTGCAGGTCCTAAATGAGTTTTTTCTCTGTTCCCTCACCACAATCCAGATTCTTTTGGGGAGTTACCCGTACAGTAACCATACCAGGAAGTACTTAATTCATTAAGCTACTGCTTTTCTTAATCTCAGTGGAGATATTTACTGATAAACAGCTACCTACGCAGCACGTACATGTCGTACCTAAATGAGCTTTTATCTCTCTCCCCTCACCACAAATCAGATTCTTCTGAGGAGTTCCCAGTACATTATCCTTTCCCCTGTGTAATTACCTTAACAAGCTCCAGCTGTTTTTATCTCAGAAGGTTTACTCCCTGATATACAGCTGCCTACCCCCTTTGTAAGTGCAGGTCCTAAATGAGCTTTTTTCTCTGTTCCCTCACCACAATCCAGATTCTTTTGGGGAGTTACCAGTACAGTAACCATACCAGGAAGTACTTAATTTATTAAGCTACTGCTTTTCTTAATCTCAGTGGAGATATTTACTGATAAACAGCTACCTATGCAGCATGTTCATGTCGTTCCTAAATGAGCTTTTATCTCTCTCCCCTCACCACAAATCAGATTCTTCTGAGGAGTTCCCAGTACATTATCCTTTCCCCTGTGTAATTACCTTAACAAGCTCCAGCTGTTTTTATTCTCAGAAGGTTTACTCCCTGATATACAGCTGCCTACCCCCTTCGTAAGTGTAGGTCCTAAATGAGCTTTTTCTCTGTTCCCTCACCACAATCCAGATTCTTTTGGGGAGTTACCAGTACAGTAACCATACCAGGAAGTACTTAATTTATTAAGCTACTGCTTTTCTTTAATCTCAGTGGAGATATTTACTGATAAACAGCTACCTACGCAGCATGTTCATGTCGTTCCTAAATGAGCTTTTATCTCTCTCCCCTCACCACAAATCAGATTCTTCTGAGGAGTTCCCAGTACATTTATCCTTTCCCCTGTGTAATTACCTTAACAAGCTCCAGCTGTTTTATTCTCAGAAGGTTTACTCCCTGATATACAGCTGCCTACCCGCTTCGTAAGTGCAGGTCCTAAATGAGCTTTTATCTCTCTCCCTCACCACAAATCAGATTCTTCTGAGGAGTTCCCAGTACATTATCCTTTCCCCTGTGTAATTACTTAACAAGCTCCAGCTGTTTTTATTCTCAGTGGAGATTTTACTGATATACAGCTGCCTACCAGCCTTCGTAAGTGTCGGTCCTAAATGAGCTTTTTTCTCTGTTCCCCTCACCACAATCCAGATTCTTTTGGGGAGTTCCAGTACAGTATCCATACCAGTGTAATTACCTTAACAAGCTCCACTGCTTTTCTTAATCTCAGTGGAGATATTTACTGATAAACAGCTACGTACCCTGTTCGTAAGTGCGGTCCTAAATGAGCTTTTATTCTCTGTTCCCTCACCACAAATCCAGATTCTTCTGAGGAGTTCCCAGTACATAACC
Source organism: Perognathus longimembris pacificus (assembly GCF_023159225.1). Lineage (NCBI taxonomy): Eukaryota > Metazoa > Chordata > Mammalia > Rodentia > Heteromyidae > Perognathus > Perognathus longimembris. The sequence continues at coordinate 43,981 of NW_025960579.1, forward strand.
ATTTCCCCTGTGTAATACCTTAACAAGCTCCACTGTTTTTTATTCTGGAGATATTTACTCCCTGATATACAGCTACCTACCCCCTGTTCATGCAGGTCCTAAATGAGCTTTTTTCTCTGTTCCCTCACCACAATCCAGATTCTTTGGGGAGTTACCAGTACAGTAACCATACCAGGAAGTACTTAATTTATTAAGCTACTGCTTTTCTTAATCTCAGTGGAGATATTTACTGATAACAGCTACCTACGCAGCATTCGTGTCGTTCCTAAATGAGCTTTTATCTCTCTCCCTCACCACAAATCAGATTCTTCTGGGGAGTTCCCAGTACATTATCCTTTCCCCTGTGTAATTACCTTAACAAGCTCCACTGTTTTTTACTCAGTGGAGATATTTACTCCCTGATATACAGCTGCCTACCCCCTTCGTAAGTGCAGGTCCTAAATGAGCTTTTTTCTCTGTTCCCTCACCACAAATCCAGATTCTTTGGGAGTTACCAGTACATTAACCATACCAGGAAGTACTTAATTTATTAAGCTACTGCTTTTTATCTCAGTGGAGATATTTACTGATAAACAGCTACGTTCGAAGTGCAGGTTCCTAAATGAGCTTTTATCTCTCTCCCCTCACCACAATTCAGATTCTTCTGAGGAGTTACCAGTACATTATCCTTTCCAGGAATTACCTTAACAAGCTCCAGCTGTTTTTATTCTCAGAAGGTTTACTCCCTGATAAACAGCTACTACCCATTCGTAAGTGTCGTTCCTAAATGAGCTTTTTCTCTGTTCCCTCACCACAATCCAGATTCTTTTGGGGAGTTACCCAGTAACATATCCTTTCCCCTGTGTAATTACCTTAACAAGCTCCACTGCTTTTTAATCTCAGTGGAAGTATTTACTGATAACAGCTACGCCTACCCCCTGTTCATGTAGTTCCTAAATGAGCTTTTATTCTCTGTTCCCCTCACCACAAATCCAGATTCTTCTGAGGAGTTCCAGTACATAACCTTTCCAGTGTAATTACCTTAACAAGCTCCAGCTGCTTTTCTTATTCTGGAGAAGGTTTACTCCCTGATATACAGCTGCCTACCCAGCTTCGTAAGTGCAGGTCATAAATGAGCTTTTATCTCTGTTCCCTCACCACAAATCCAGATTCTTTGAGTTACCAGTACAGTAACCATACCAGTGTAAGTACTTAATTTATTAAGCTACTGCTTTTCTTAATCTCAGTGGAGATATTTACTCCCTGATAAACAGCTGCCTACCCCCTGTTCATGTCGTTCCTAAATGAGCTTTTATCTCTCTCCCCTCACCACAAATCAGATTCTTCTGAGGAGTTCCCAGTACATTATCCTTTCCCCTGTGTAATTACCTTAACAAGCTCCAGGTTTTTATTCTCAGAAGGTTTACTCCCTGATATACAGCTGCCTACCCCTTCGTAAGTGCAGGTCCTAAATGAGCTTTTTTCTCTGTTCCCTCACCACAATCCAGATTCTTTTGGGGAGTTACCAGTACAGTAACCATACCAGGAAGTACTTAATTTATTAAGCTACTGCTTTTCTTAATCTCAGTGGAGATATTTACTGATAAACAGCTACCTACGCAGCATGTTCATGTCGTTCCTAAATGAGCTTTTATCTCTCTCCCCTCACCACAAATCAGATTCTTCTGAGGAGTTCCCAGTACATTATCCTTTCCCCTGTGTAATTACCTTAACAAGCTCCAGCTGTTTTTATTCTCAGAAGGTTTACTCCCTGATATACAGCTGCCTACCCCTTTCGTAAGTGCAGGTCCTAAATGAGCTTTTTTCTCTGTTCCCTCACCACAATCCAGATTCTTTTGGGGAGTTACCAGTACAGTAACCATACCAGGAAGTACTTCATTTATTAAGCTACTGCTTTTCTTAATCTCAGTGGAGATATTTACTGATAACAGCTACCTACGCAGCATGTCATGTCGTTCCTAAATGAGCTTTTATCTCTCTCCCCTCACCACAAATCAGATTCTTCTGAGGAGTTCCCAGTACAGTATCCTTTCCCCTGTGTAATTACCTTAACAAGCTCCAGCTGTTTTTATTCTCAGAAGGTTTACTCCCTGATATACAGCTGCCTGCCCCTTCGAAGTGCAGGTCCTAAATGAGCTTTTTTCTCTGTTCTCTCACCACATCCAGATTCTTTTGGGGAGTTACCAGTACAGTAACCATACCAGGAAGTACTTAACTTATTAAGCTACTGCTTTTCTTAATCTCAGTGGAGATATTTACTGATAAACAGCTACCTACGCAGCATGTTCATGTCGTTCCTAAATGAGCTTTTATCTCTCTCCCCTCACCACAAATCAGATTCTTCTGAGGAGTTCCCAGTACATTATCCTTTCCCCTGTGTAATTACCTTAACAAGCTCCAGCTGTTTTTATTCTCAGAAGGTTTACTCCCTGATATACAGCTGCCTACCCCCTTCGTAAGTGCAGGTCCTAAATGAGCTTTTTTCTCTGTTCCCTCACCACAATCCAGATTCTTTTGGGAGTTCCAGTACAGTAACCATACCAGGAAGTACTTAATTTAAGCTACTGCTTTTCTTAATCTCAGTGGAGATATTTACTGATAAACAGCTACCTACCAGCATTCGTATGCAGTCCAAATGAGCTTTTATTCTCTCCCCCACCACAAATCAGATTCTTCTGGGAGTTCCAGTACATTATCCTTTCCCCTGTGTAATTACCTTAACAAGCTCCAGCTGTTTTTATTCTCAGTGGTTTTACTCCCTGATATACAGCTGCCTACCCCCTTCGTCATGCAGGTCCTAAATGAGCTTTTATCTCTCTGTTCCCTCAGCACAAATCAGATTCTTCTGAGGAGTTCCAGTACATTAACCATTTCCCCTGTGTAATACCTTAATTAAGCTCCATGCTGTTTTTATTCTCAGAGGTTTACTCCCTGATATACAGCTGCCTACCCCTTCGATGTGCAGGTTCCTAAATGAGCTTTTTTCTCTGTTCCCTCACCACAATCCAGATTCTTTGGGGAGTTACCAGTACAGTAACCATACCAGGAAGTACTTAATTTATTAAGCTACTGCTTTTCTTAATCTCAGTGGAGATATTTACTGATAAACAGCTACCTACGCAGCATGTTCATGTCGTTCCTAAATGAGCTTTTATCTCTCTCCCCCCACCACAAATCAGATTCTTCTGAGTTCCCAGTACATTATCCTTTCCCCTGTGTAATTACCTTAACAAGCTCCAGGTTTTTTATTCAGCAGAAGGTTTACTCCCTGATATACAGCTGCCTACCCATTCGTGTGCAGGTCCTAAATGAGCTTTTTCTCTGTTCCCCTCACCACAATCAGATTCTTTGGGAGTTCCCAGTACAGTAACCTACCAGGAAGTACTTAATTTATTAGCTACTGCTTTTCTTAATCTCAGTGGAGATATTTACTGATAAACAGCTACGTAGGCAGCATGTTCATTCGTTATAAATGAGCTTTTATCTCTCTCCCCTCACCACAAATCAGATTCTTTGAGGAGTT